>NW_017728768.1:0-1149 GCF_001865875.1 Lupinus angustifolius
AATCTAAGGGGTGTCAGTAATTAGATCACTTATAATGTAACTCCGGAAATAAATAGTTATATCATTATATCAAATATATGATGCTCACCTTAATTAGAAATTTATGATTTAATGCCACAATCTTGTTGACAATATCCACAGGAACTAAAGCCGAAAGAAGGCTTAAATTCCATTCACCTCTCGAATCTAGGAAGTCAACAACTTTTGCGGTATACGCTACGGTCACCTGGGCTCTACCAAGGCCTCCCTTCTAGAGGTTAACTAGAGCTCCCACATTAGGAACCCAACTATCGTGCCAAAAGTTCACGAACCTACCATTGCCCAAACTCCACATCAAATTCCCTTAAATCTGGATCCACCCATTCCGCAAGCCCTTCGAGAAAAAGGATTCTCTTAATGCCTTAGCTATCTTGGGAAGCATATCATTTCCACATTTGTATTTTGCAAAGACCACTCTGACCCACAAGTCCTCCCTATTATTCAATAGATGCCATGTCGCCTTCATCATAAAGCTCTGATTTATTAGTCGGGACTGCCTTAGACTGAGCCTTCCGGCCTCCTTCGGATAACACAACGTCTCCTAGTTAACCCAATGAATCTTGCTATTGTTTGAAGTTTCACTCCAAATGAAAGACCTTCAAATTTTATCCAATTCTTCACAAACTGAGATCGGAAGAGGAGTTGTTTGCACAACATAAGATGGGAGAGCCTAAAGAACCGACTTTGTTAAAGTCAACCTCCCCACAAAAGAGAGTTGAGTGCACTAGTTGGCATTTAGCATTCAAATATTCCAAAGAATATATTACTTCATATGTCACTTTTTAACCACAAAATCAATTTCTTCAACGGAAAGCTTATCAAAATTACACAAACTAAAAGAAAATAAAGTGAAGTACTCACACAAGTGACAATACTCAGAAGTCTATAAGCAGATATACATTATACTTATGAAATTGACAACAAAAAAGTATTATATTTTTCAGGTTTCAGCATAGAAACATATTTCAACCAATTTTTAAGGACAAAATAATTCATATTGAGCAATGAAGTTAGATATATGTATATAATATATTATCATTAATGTTAAAAAGTCAATAAAAAAACTAATTTTTTTTTATTTTCATTAAAAAATTAATTTTAAATAAAAAT
>NW_017728769.1:0-1148 GCF_001865875.1 Lupinus angustifolius
TCGTCCTCATCCTATCCTCGTCCTCTTCCTCATCCTCGTCCTCCTTCTCATCCTATCATGATCCTCATCCTCATTCTCATCGTCATTCTCGTCCTCATCCTGTACTCATCCTCGTCCTCATCCACATCCTATCCTCATCCTCATTCTCGTCCTAATCCTATCCTCATCCTCATCCTATCCTCATCTTCATCCTCGTCCTCATCCCATCCTCATCCTCATCCTCTTCCTCGTCCTCATCCTATCCTCCTCCTCATCCCTTCCTCATTCTCGTTCACATCCTATCCTCATCCTCATCCTCTTCCTCATCCTATCCTGGTCCTCATCCTCATCCTCATCCTCTTCCACATTCTCATCCTCATCCTATCGTCATCCTCTTCCTATCCTCCTCCTCATCCTCATTCTATCCTCATTCTCATTCTCGTCCTCATCCTTTCCTCTTCCTCATCCTCATCCTCATCCTCCTCCTCCTCCTCTTCATCCTATCCTCATTCTCATCCTCCTCCTATGATGACAACCTCTAGGGGGTTTGCTTAGAATTAGGATCGTTTTAGCTTGAAGTCTTGAGCTTTTTTAAACTGTAATTCGTTTTTGGTGAATTATGGGAATTTGGGGTTGTTTTGGTGATGGAAATTGAGAAGATTTGGAGGGGTAAAGCACCACAAGCATGGAAGCTTGATAAGCTATGAGGTTTGCCACAAGCAAGGAAGCTTGATAAGAACTTGTTAATGGTCACGGCCAACCTAGGTTTAGGAGAAATGCCCTCAACTAAAACAAACACAAGGTTTTCTCAAAATTAAACTTAACTTTTATTAAGGAATAAAAAAAATTATAAATAGGCAGATTTGCCTTGCTGAAAAGATAAAGATAAGATCTAATTTAAAAAATTGAAATTTGAAGATAAAATCCTAACTAACATAATCCTAACAAGCCTAATCTAATTTGATCTGATCAATTTCGGTTGGATTGAGTTGTTGAAGATTTGAATTTGAATTAGCCTTGAAAATTCCTCGAATTAATCATAGAATTTCCTTGCTTGAGTGGACTTGATCATCTTCTCTTCATCCCTTAAGTATAGCCACAAGTTGGTTCTGAAATTGTTATATTGTTCCTATTTTCATGCCACCTCGTTTATGCTACACCACTTAACC
>NW_017728770.1:0-1145 GCF_001865875.1 Lupinus angustifolius
CGCTCCTCGCACACCGAGGAGCCTAGGATGGGAAGTATTATGATGGTGGTGTTTATTAGGGGATTTGTGGTTGTGTTAGTGGATGTGGCGTAGTATCTTGTGCTGTGAGTGTTGTTGATGAACCCATGTGGGGCCTTTGTCGCGACCATCGGTTGACATGTTGTTTGAAAATAAGGACGACTCGATTTGAAGGTGAAGTCGCAGCGAAGAAGTCGTCTCTCCTCCGCCATCGCGTGCGAACCTCCACTCCGAAAGTGACCTTCGGCCACTTTCGTCCGTTCTGGGCGCGAGCGATGACGTCAGCGAGTCCGACCTTCTTCCCTGCGCCTTTACACCTTCAAATTCGTGGTCGACCAATTGCTTCAAATTCACTGGTAAAGAAAGAGAACAACAGACAACCTGTGAAGAAGTTGTATTGTCTCCCTCCATCGTGCAGACCTTCCATTGCAAAGTTACCTATGGCCATTTTCTTTTATTTCGGGCGCGAACGATGACGTTGATAACTCACACCTTCAGCTCAGCGCCTTTACATTCTCAATACATCAACTCATTTTGTGTTTCGTTACATTGGTTCGAGACAGAACTGAGTGCGAGATGAAAAGCTTTATCAATTTAGCGAACACACTAATGTTGCTAGCGAGCTAGCGTCCTATCGTTATCTCAGCTACAAAACGTGTGCTATAAGAAGTAGTTAATTTTCGAAATCAGTTTGTGCGTCTCGTTATGGCGAACTGGCCGGATCTCGTGACTTTTCACATACAAAACACATCGTTATATCGCCTTCGACCTTTTTCCCACCCTTGTCGACCTTTTGTACAACCCTTGTCGACCTTTTTTCACACCCTTGTCGACCTTTTTAGCGTCGTATTTTCTGGCAGCCAATCAGAAGCTCTAAAAAAACCCACTTTTATTCACCGACCTGCTCTGAATTGCTTCAAAATCACATATATATCATTTAACTCTACTGCGATACCATAAATCTACTCTGTGATCCCTCACACCCAACAGCGCCGTTGTGGCGGGCGCGCCAAAATCGAAAAAACCCCATTTTGGTGGGGTCGCACGGACCATCCGTACTCGCTTCCGCAAATTTTTTGGCATAAATGCATTAGGAGGAGGACTAGTATTTGGCCCGCTCCTCGCAC
>NW_017728771.1:0-394 GCF_001865875.1 Lupinus angustifolius
TTAGAGAGTTACTCTCTACAGGAGTTGTTAGAGTGGATCATGTACGGACTTAGAATAACTTAGCAGATCTTTTGACGAAAAGACTAGCTAGAGAAAAAGTCCATAATACTCTAAGAGTATGAGACTATTGCCCTTTGAACGAGGATCACTCATGATGGTAACCCGACCTAACTGACTGGAGATCCCAAGAAATAGGTTCAATGGGTAATTACAAGTTGTAAAGTTATATGAGAATGAACATGCTATAAAATTTGGGAAGCATGATTCATGCAGCATATGTAAGGATGAGTTAAACTCTAAATGAGATCTATACTCCAATTGTAGTGGAGTACCTAGGCTACATGAGTACTCTTGATAGACTCACCTATGTGAATGTGGAAGTGGGGGCCTTTTC
>NW_017728771.1:494-769 GCF_001865875.1 Lupinus angustifolius
AACTGTGTCAAGGTCAAGAGCAAAGATCTTCTTCACAATCTCCCCTATTTTGATGATGACAAACAAATATCTTCTTGACAGTGTAGTTTTCTATATTTTCTGAGAGTAGCATACTTTGTGATGTCTTGAATATGCTTCCCCTATCTTGTATGCTCCCCCTTTCATTTGGAGTTAAGTTCCTGGAATAAAGTTTGAAAGAAAATACACTCTCCCAACTTTTCTCCTCCTTTTGACTTCATTAAAAAGTAGAAAAGCCAAGAGTCCAACACAAGATA
>NW_017728771.1:869-1143 GCF_001865875.1 Lupinus angustifolius
ACTTCCTTGCCTCTTTTGAGTCGTGGAGGTGCGTTGCTTCTTGGTTTTTTTTTTGAAGAGGAAGCCATGGTTTTTCGGTTTAGGATTTGAAGGTTTTGGAGATTTGGGAGTTTTTGATTGACGCCACTAATCACGAAAATGATTGGTTAGAAGTGTTTAGATTGAAAATGTGATAGGAGTGGACACAGAATAACCCAAAACTGATCAAAAACAATGTTTTTAGAGGTTAGGAGACTTTGAGAAGAAGAGAACACGAGTTGAGTGAAGAAGATGA
>NW_017728772.1:0-769 GCF_001865875.1 Lupinus angustifolius
TTACAGAGTTGAAGACGCAACTAGCAGAACAATTTGAGATGAAGGGTTTAGGTACCCTTAGATATTTCTTGGGAATGGAAGTAGCCTCATCTCCTAGGGGTTATCTTCTTTCCCAATCGAAATATATTGCAGATATTCTTGACATGGTTAGTCTCTCTGACACTAAAGCTGTTGACAGTCCTCTTGAGACTAATGCTAGATATACATCTTCTGATGGTCTTCCTCTCTCTGAACCTACTCTATACCGCACTCTTGTTGGTAGTTTGGTGTGTCTGACCATTACCAGACCTAATATTGCTTATGCAGTGCACATTGTTAGCAAGTTTATGAATTCTCCTACTAATGTTCATTGGGCAGCTGTTCTTCGGATCCTTCGTTATCATCGAGGCACTCAGTTTTAGAGTCTTCTTTTCTCTTCAACTTCTTCCTTGACATTGTCTGCTTATTCAGATGCTGATTGGGCTGGGGATCCTACTGATCGCAAGTCTACTATAGGTTTCTGTATCTTTCAAGGAGATTCTCTCATATCTTGGAAGAGTAAGAAGCAGGATGTTATTTCTCGCTCTTCTACAGAGGCTGAGTATCGTGCTATGGCAACCACCACTGCTGAAATAGTTTGGTTACGTTGGTTACTTGCTTCTTTGGGTGTTGATCAACCTGAACCCACTCCCATGTACTGTGACAATAAGAGTGCTATTCAAATCGCTCATAACTCTGTCTTTCATGAGCGTACTAAACATATTGAGATTGATTGTCACGTCACATGTCA
>NW_017728772.1:869-1143 GCF_001865875.1 Lupinus angustifolius
TGGCATATCTCTCATATGGATGTCAAAAATGCTTTTCTAAATGGTGATCTTCATGAAGAAATATATATGGTTCCTCCTCCTGGAGTTTCTCATAATCCGAGGGAAGTATGCAAGCTGCAAAAATCTCTCTATGGGATCAGACAAGCTCCTCGAGCTTGGTTTGAGAAATTCTCTATTGTGATAACTTCTCTTGGTTTCTCTTCAAGTCCACATGATTCCGCTTTATTTGTCAGAAATATTCCTCATGGTTGCATTATCATCTCTTTATATGTCG
>NW_017728773.1:0-300 GCF_001865875.1 Lupinus angustifolius
CCTCTAGGTGTATTTTATCACAGATACCTAACAAGTGGTATTATAGCTAGTATGACGTGCTAGCTCAATCGTATCCACGTGATCCTTAACGGAATATAAATGGGTTCCACTAACCCTTTTGGCGGTGATGGCACATCCATTAACCGCCCTCCTGTATTCAGTGGTGATGGATATGCCTACTGGAAAATTCGCATGAAGATCTTTATAGAGGTCATCGACTGGGATATTTGGAAATTTCATAGTCCACGAGCCCTTCGTTCCACAGCATCTAGTGGACGATGAACCGAAAGATAAACCGAA
>NW_017728773.1:400-634 GCF_001865875.1 Lupinus angustifolius
TGACATGCAAAAGTGATTCACTCATCTAGTTAACCATTTAGTTGTTTCGTATGTTACCGAGTGAGGCTGAATGCTCTGACACATGAATATGAGTTGTTTCGTATCTTACCAATCACCTAGGAAAACCTTTCCTACGATCCAGCCCCAACCAAGTGTATGTTCTAAACTCAAGACCTCCAAGTCTTGGTGAAGACTCTCTGTATCTCATTGCTGGTACGACACCAAGAGACGAAT
>NW_017728773.1:734-1142 GCF_001865875.1 Lupinus angustifolius
ATCCTTAAGAAATCTCTAAACAGTAATGAAAGAATCATGCAAGAACACGATAGGATGATTGACTATATGAGTGAATTGCATTCGTAAGCCTCCTACTGCTTCATCTTATATAGTTAACCATTTATTTGCTTTACATATAGTTAACCATTTAGTTGCTTTACATTGGCTTCAATTTTAGTGAAGAAAATCTCTCAGATCAGAGGAACCCTAAACAAACGAGTATAAAAACATTGTTGCAGGTTGTTTCTTTCCTTTATCTCTTTACTGTTTTAACTAGCTTTTAATTGCCTATTGTAGCTGATAATTTGGATATAGTAATACTGCAATATAAATATCATTTATGTTCAAAAATATATGCTATATCATTTTTATATAATCTGTAATTGGCTGTGTAATTGAGCCATTCGG
>NW_017728774.1:0-831 GCF_001865875.1 Lupinus angustifolius
AATCCTTTGAACCACAAAAATGAACTTATACAAGCTACTGTCACTCTTTATTATTCGGTATTTATTCTGAATTTAATAAAGTTAAAAGATACAATTTATAAAATATTGACAAATTTTTAATTAAAATTTTAAAATAATTAAGTTCTTAATTCATTTTGTATTACTTGATATTATAGTACACCCTTTTTAATTTGAATATTTACATGAGGAATATTTGACAATATTAATTTTTGAAAATATGAATCACATTACTATCGCGATGACATCATTTTAATTGTTGTAAAACTTTACTTAAAATATCATTATCATATTGCAAAATATATTTTTATGTCCCAAAATAAAATCCATTAGAAACTTATTAAAATACGTAACCTATGAAATAAACAATTTCAGATAAATATTAAATTCACATATAAAATAGAGGGAAAAAAAAAATACATCACAATATAGTAAGTCATTCAAATAAAGAAATGGTAGAAATAAGAAGAAATGATGAAATATAGTTACCTAGATTATTATTGAACTTGTATATTTTTCTATACAAAATAAACCACCAAGGAGCAACCCTCAAAGAGAAACCAAATAAAAAAATTAAACTAGGAAAAACTTGGCCGAAAATAAGTGATTGGCCGAACTGTAAGATAGTTTGATGATTCAATCGCTTAGAAGTCATTTCCTTTTATACCAATACAATGAGATTGTTTATTTTTTAAATTAACCTATGTGGGACTATTATTCACAACTCAAATACATTCATAGTATACAAGAAAACTTGCCAAATAAAACTTAAAAATTTCAAAGTTTCATCACCAATAGGTGGGAGGTTATTAA
>NW_017728774.1:931-1141 GCF_001865875.1 Lupinus angustifolius
AAGAATATAAATCTTAGTCTTGAGTTAATAAAAAATTGGAAGCTTCAAGAATCTCGAAATATTCTTCACGTGGATGATATTTTATGTTGGAGGACGAAGTTATAAATATCATTATCGACTATCCAATGGTATGAAATGTACGACTACATTTAAACACACATGAATATAAGAGTCGATCATTTTGTGGTAATTTCAAAATGTTTCATGATG
>NW_017728775.1:0-835 GCF_001865875.1 Lupinus angustifolius
TGTTAATAAGACCTATAAAATGTGATGTTTATTTAAGACTATATGCCAGCGCTTTGTGGAAGATGCGTTGTTATATTGATTCACTATATGACAACGCTTTGTGGACGATGACTGTTGCATTGATCCACTATATGACATTACATGACAATGCTTTTTATGTGGTGCGCTGTGGTATATAATAAATACAACAGCGTTTGTGGAACTCTGTTGTTAATGATAACCATATACTGCTGCGATCAAACAGAAAGTGTCCGAAAATACTATTATAGATCTAAAATAAGCGCCGTTGAACTACATTATTTTCCCCTTAAATCTTCATTTTCCCCGTAGTCTACTACTACTTCTATATCATCATTTTATTTTTACTTTCATACTATTAGCTAATCTTAAGCCAAAGAAATAGTTTTGGAACTGAACAAATGAGTCAGTTGAGTTAATTGTTCTTATTTTTTTATAATAACAACCATTCTATTTTATTTACCTTCCTCTATCCAATTAACTACTTTTCAGAAACAAATTTAATTAATTTCAGTTATATGTAATTTGTGCACTGTTCAAGTTGTTGTAACTTAATTGGCACAGCAATCAAACTAATTTGGAGACTATCAAAATGTTAATACTATTTGTTATAACGAAATACTGATATAACAGAAATGGCATTCAAACTTAAACATAATATATATATATATATAGAGTGAGAGAGTAGAGTGGTGTGTGTGAGAGTTGAGTTGTTGAAAAGAATAAACAACCATCTCAAACCATTCACCATGCCGATTTATCAGCATATCAACTCGTCCTCGACTCAGTGGACTGTTGTTCATGACAAAGCTTTCCA
>NW_017728775.1:935-1141 GCF_001865875.1 Lupinus angustifolius
GAGGATTTGAAGCAACGGTACGAGAAGTTGGAACACGACGTGTTCATGATTAAGTCTTGTCAGGTTGAGTTTCCAGAATTGTGGAATAAGGTGGAAACGGCGGAGGTTCACCGGGCAACCCAGGCGGTGCCGGTTTATAGGAAGAAAGGGGTGTATGGACCAATCAAGACACAGGTAAACATATTTTCTTTCCACGTTTAGAATTT
>NW_017728776.1:0-1140 GCF_001865875.1 Lupinus angustifolius
CTAACCTTTTAATGAAAGATATTGCATTTGATTTTAGTGCTGGTTGTTGAGAATCGTTTTGCAGATTGAAGGAGGCATTGGTCACTGCACAAATATTGCCATCACTAGACTAGAATCTTTCTTTTGAAGTGATGTGTGATGCTAGTGACTATGCTATGGGAGCAGTGTTGGGCCAAAAGAAGGACAAGAAGATGCATTCCATCTACTATGCAAGAAAAACACTTGATGGAGCTCAAGCCAACTATGCCACCATAGAGAAGGAGCTATTACTTGTTGTGTTTGCCTTCGAAAAATTTAGGTCCTACCTAGCAGGTTCTAAAGTTATAGTCCATACAGATTACTCAACCTTGAGATACTACATGAGTAAGAAAGAAGCCAATACACCTCTCATCTAATGGATTCTCCTTCTGCAAGAATTTGATCTAGAGATTGTTGACAAAAAGGGGACAGATAATGCAGTTGTAGATTGCTTATCTCGGCTTGAACATCCAAGTGGAGGGGGGGGGAGGATATACCTATTGATAATTTATTTCCTAATGAGCAACTCCTCCTCCTAGACACTATAGAGGCACCTTGGTATGCTGACTTTGTAAACTATTTGGTCAGCAAGATTCTTCCACCTGAAATGATACCACAATAGAAAAAGAAATTCTTCTCAGATATGAAGAAGTATATCTGGGATGATCCTTACCTTTATCGACTCTATACTGATTGTATTTATATAAGATGTGTTCGAAAAGAAGAAGTGTTCGAAAAGAAGAAGTGTTAAAGATCTTGAGTTGTTTCCACTCTGCCTCTTATGGAGGTTGTGCCAATACTTCAAAAACAAAAGCAAAGGTATTCCAATGTGGTTTCTTTTGGCCACACATATTCAAAGATGCAAGGAGTTTTGTTCTCACATGTGATTCTTGCCAAAGGGTGGGGACATATCAAAAAGGCGTGAAATGCCAATGAACCCCATCCTTGAAGTGGAGATATTTGATTAATGGGGAGTTTACTATAGGGGACGTTTCCTACTACAAACAACAAAAAATATATCTTGGTGGCATTCGATTGTGTTTCTAAGTGGGTGGAGGCAATTTCATCTCCACACAGTGATGCTAAAACGATCATCAAACTATTTACCAAGATCATATTTCC
>NW_017728777.1:0-733 GCF_001865875.1 Lupinus angustifolius
CTTTCTTATTCATCATTGAAGCATCTCATTAGGATCAAGATTATGATCTGTTCTCTCTCTTTCATCATCAATGGTTGATTTGCTTCTGTCCATGATGGTTAAGGTCAGATATAACTTTTATCATGGATGGTTAAGTATTGAATGGGTAGCTTATGTCCATAGTGGTTAAGCAAAGATATAGCTTCTACCATTGATGGTTAAGCGTGTGATGATATAGCTTATGCCGTGAGTGGTTAAACATTATTATGCTTCAAATCAATTTCAAGCTGGAGAGTGAAAATTATCACTCACCAACTTGAGTGGGGATATTAAAAATATATTAGAGGTTATTTTTGGAAGATGGTTATTGGTTAGGAGGTTAAAAATTAGCAAGTTAAGTTTGTGTTAGTTACTTTATTTACCAGCTTTCTTTTCATCTTTTCTCTTGTATAAAACTATAAATAAGCCATATTGACTCTCTTCTTATTAATTCAATTCAATGACAATAATGAGAGAGATTACATTTTAATGGAGACTTTGATTCTCCTTTCTTTCCCTTTTTTGCTTCTTCAAGCTTTGCTTTCTCTTTTCATTATTTTCTCATCTTTATTGATTCATCAAAAAATCTTTTTCATGTCTCCTACCATTTTAATATGGTATCATATCGTAATTATTCGATCGCTTCCGCTTATGCTTTTATCGTTCCAAGATTCAAGAAAGAATCATCATCATGCATCAATCATCAAAGTGAGGA
>NW_017728777.1:833-1139 GCF_001865875.1 Lupinus angustifolius
TCTTTCACTATGGCTAAGGATGGTGATGATCATAGCGTAAATCAAGGGGGTGTAGGTGGACTACCTTGCTGGAGTGGTGCAGCTTCTTTTTCATCCTCTTTAATCACTGTTGTTGACTTCTCAAAACCGTCAAGAAGACCATCAAGAATACTCATTATTCTCTCAAACTGCACCACTAATGCTATGTTCTTCTTCTTTCAAATGCACAGATCCATCACTAATCTTCACCTGAGACCTGGTTGCTTATGTTCAAGGAGATATTTTACAAGGAAATGCTTCCGATTATAGCTCCATCATTCCAAGATT
>NW_017728778.1:0-1138 GCF_001865875.1 Lupinus angustifolius
AGGCTAAGATATGCTAGTGTTATTCTTGACACTTTGCACTTTCATTATAAAGATTTTTCATGTGAATAATGGTTGATCCAAAGAAATGTTATTGTTTGACAGAACTAATTGTTAATATTTGATCATTACATTGAGATTATCACTTACAAATTAATTTCTACTATTTGTAAGTGATACTCTCAATATAATGATCAAATATTAACAATTAGTTCTATCAAACAATAGCATTTCTTTGGACCCAATAGTGGATCTTGGTGCAAATTTTAGGAGAGACAACAATATTTAATTAAGTTTATGATTAAGATTAATTTGGTAACAAAATAATGTAAATAAATATACATAATTGTTTTGAAGTTTTGAAATATCAAATTAATTCTAAATAACAATAATTAATAATTGAAGACGTTAAAGAAAAAAATGGATTTATTTAAAGTGATGCTATTCGTTCTTTTAAATACTTCAACCTGTCGATTTTTGAATTATTAGTAAAATTTTAAGCTATTTTCTTTTCAATATAAATTACCATGTTGTCTACAAGAAATTCAACTCCTATCTTACTACATGATTTTGTTTGGTTGTCTTTGTTGTGAAAATGATGTTTGTATAGTTGCTAAACGTAAAAGGTAAGATAAAATGAATAATTTGATCATGTAAATAACATGCATTCATTTTTCCTGTATTGTCAAAGTTACACTTAATTCATAGATGATTGAGAGTTTTTTACACAATAATGACCAATAACATCAACGATAAAATGTATATATATATCAACTTTGATAACATGCATTCATTATGTATATATATATCAACTTTGATCAGTTATTCAAGACATAACAACAACCTCATGCTCGAAACAATTATATATGTATATATGTGCATTTAATTCACAATATATATACAAGGCTATGAAATCCAGATTGTATATGTATAAAATAAAAAACACGTCTTAACTCATATATACCTTATACATATACTTTAACAAATTTCAAAATTGTAAAGTGACAAAAGTTAATGTCTAACAATAAGGCATTAGTGCATATATAATATACATATTGCATAACAGTCATAAAAGTTAATGCAATATCCATGCATGTATATGAATATATACTTCAACACATGTTGCAAGGATTCATAATAC
>NW_017728779.1:0-621 GCF_001865875.1 Lupinus angustifolius
AGGATGTTACATTGTGTGAATTTTCTTTAATATATATATATATATTATATAATATGAATGAATATCTTGGGGTGGAATCTGATCAATTTTCTAATTGATTAAAAGATAGGAAATAAATTAGATTAATTTTTTATCAAAAGTACTATGTGAAATCTTCAGTTTTTTCCTTGGGAGATAAAGTATCGGATACTGTAACGCCCCGAAAAATACTTCTCAAAAACATTGCGGAAAAATGGGTAAATTTTTTTTTCTTTGGATAATAAAGAGATTGTATAAAATTGTTTCCTATTAAAACCTTCATTTTCTGGGACATCACTTTAAGTAACTCAAATGCGGAAAATCAACTTATCGTTACCGAATGATAACTTAACCTGATTCACAATTTCCTGAATAACACAATGCATATAAACGGTTAAGTCATCTTTAGTTCATACAAACTAAGTCAACAAAGGCGGAATCTACATCGCCACTAAGATATACGAAATCCAACAAGAAAGTGCGGAAATATTAATCATCGCCAAAGTCATTAAATGATAAACAACTCCTAGTAGCTAACTCCAAAGCTAGGGTACTGCCTCTCCTCAATTCCTCATGCTCCCTCCTGGAACATCACGGACGGTA
>NW_017728779.1:721-1137 GCF_001865875.1 Lupinus angustifolius
AAACAATAGAAAAGAAGAGCAATAGAGAGAGTAAGACATCTAATGAACATAAATTCATTGACGGCGTGGACTTACTCAGAATATTACACTCAGATATGAAAAACAGTTCAGATATATATATAATATATTACATTATAACTCTTCAGTTGTTCTCGTAAACAACTATCCAATTTACATGAGTAATATAACCAAACTCATCGATTGTTCTCATAAACAATTATCTAATTCATATGTGTAATATAACCAGACTCATCATTTGTTCTCATAAACAATTATCTAATCAACCTATGTAATGTAAACAACACTTATTCCCAAACAATATCATAATTCACCATTTATCAATATATCATTCATCAACAAGATATCATGAATATAATTAAATAACACATAAGTGGAGATCATACTCCAAATAATAA
>NW_017728780.1:0-610 GCF_001865875.1 Lupinus angustifolius
CGTTACCCTTTGAGTTATGATGTGAATTAGGGCACTGCCCATAAAGGAACTCAGGACACCACGGAGCGAGATCGGCTGACCGTAACAGGCTTAGTCTGGGACTGTCCAGGGTATTCAGCGATGGTTGTAGTGGTGGGATGTATTTCCTTTATATTACGTGTTAACGTAAGATCGGGACCCATAAGAAGCATTCCTGAGGGAGATGACTTAAGGTGGGCCGAGCATGGTAAATAATGATTAAAAGATTTAATCATCTAACTGCGGTTAGTGTTCATATGCATATGGTTAATAATGGAGTAGTGGAGAGGAAATTGACGGTATGACTTAGAGCACCGTGAAGTAAGCAGGGACGGCACTGATTGGACGGTGATTCGCCAACAATGTCTTGAGGGAGAGTCTGGGTGAGACGAGTCCCTTGTATTCCTGGGGAGGTACCCTGTTGGATCGGACAGTTCTCACAGGCCAAACTAGGCAATCTCTGACAACCCCTGGATTGCATTCGAGATCAATGAGAGGGATGCCCAGAAAGCGTTTGTACAACCTAGGTCCGGGTAGGACTGTTCCTGAGGGAACCGATCGATCTATTTTTAATTCCTTGCGAGGATATGTT
>NW_017728780.1:710-1136 GCF_001865875.1 Lupinus angustifolius
TCCTATCCTCATCCTCATCCTCATCCTAACCTCGTCCTCATCCTCATCCTCATCCTCTTCCTCATCCTCATCGTCATTCTACTACTCTTCCTATCCTAATCCTCATTCTCGTCCTCATCCTATCCTTATCCTCCCCTAGTCCACATCCATGCCTCATTCTCATCCTAACCTCTTCCTCATCCCCATCCTCATCCTCGTCGTCATCCTATCCTCCTCCTCATCCTATCCTCATCCTCATTCTCGTCCTCGTCCTATCCTCATCCTTTTCCTCATCCTCATCCTCATCCTCATCCTCCATGTCATCCTATCTTCATCCTCATTCTTGTCCTCATCCTCTTCCTCATCCTATCCACCTCCTCATTCTCGTCCTCATCCTCCTCCTCAACCTGTACTCATCCTCATCCTCATTCTACTCCTCAACCTATC
>NW_017728781.1:0-1135 GCF_001865875.1 Lupinus angustifolius
GGCCAAGCCACAAAAGTGCCTATAGCCCCTCCAACTATGAAGATAATCTCATCGAGAGGAATTAATAGCAATGCATCATCATCGACTGCAACATCAATCGAGACCATCACATGATGGTGTGAGATACGTGCATTATGCAACATAGGATCAGCCGACTTGTGCACTTTCCCAACACCCACTACTTGGCTAGTTGGGGTTTCTAGGAAAAGTTTGCAAGAACTGATTCCCTGTATGTAAGTTAAAACATAGAATTAGTTAACGACTAAATTAAAATAAGATAACTAAATTAAAATAAGTTAACTAAATTAACTCAGGAATGAGAATCAGAATGGAATGTTATAAGGTGTAGATGTACAACTCTCATTGATGGTTGAAGGAACAATGCTAACAACACTAGCTACTCGATGCCACTCAACTTCCTTCACCTTCATTGATTGCTCAAATTCGTTGACCTTCATTGATTCCTTCACTTTCACCTTCCTTCACCTTCATTGATTTTATATTACGAGTATAACATATGCAACATGTAGTTATCATTAAGTATATTACTATATTATTGTGTTTATTAATATGAAACTGCAAAAAATTAAACATTAAGTTTTGTTAATTTATTTTTTGTGTTTATTAAGTTTTTTTAATTTATTTCTTGTGTTTATTAATATAGAACTGTAAAAATATTAAAGAAAATAACCATTCAAATAAATAACAAAAGAATTGAAATTAACATCCAAAACAATTGTTCATTTTTCATTCAAAGAGGCAAAATACATTATAATGAACTAAATGATTTGATGGATTACAATGAACTGAATGAAGAAAATCAATGAACTAAATAATTTACAAATTAATTCTTCATCTCACGCAAATCTTGTATAACAACCACTTTTCTTATGAAATTTGGGCCCTTTTGAAAAATCAAAAGATGTTAAAGACCTCCTTCATAAGATTTTAATGAAGAAAATTAGTGAACTGGTCGAATGAGAGAAATCTATGAACTAAATAATTTACAAATTAATTCTTCATCTCACACAAATTTTATATAAAAGTCATTTTCCTTCTGAAATTTGGATCCTTTTTGAAAATCAAAAGATTTCAATGAGGGAAATCAATGACCTGAATGAATTGAAAGAGTTCA
>NW_017728782.1:0-514 GCF_001865875.1 Lupinus angustifolius
TTGCTGACTCCTCCTCACTAGAGGTGCTTGATGTCGTTTCCTCCTGAGGTACATCCCATACAATGTAGGCTTTCTTAGACCTGAATTCCCTGGGAGTGCTCTTTTCTGAATCAACCTTTTTCAGATAGGTTGGACACTGAAATCGCATGTGTCTTACTTTTCCGCACTCGTGGCAAGTGAAGCGACCTTTGGTGTTCTTGCCTTTGTTTGTTGATTCCTTCGCTTCTTTCTTTTGAAACTTTTTGAATCCTCCTTTTCTCTTTATGAATTTATTGAATTTTCGAACAAGGAGACCCATTGTTTCATCATCCAGATCGGAGTCAGATTCATCATCATCTTTATCTTCTTTTGTTTTGGAGGTCGTAGCCTTCAATGTGATGCTCTTCTTCTTCCGGTCCGAATCCTCATGCCTCGTCAAGCGACCCAATTCCATTTCGTGCTCTTGAAGCTTTCCAAATAATGTAGCTAGAGGCATAGAGTCCAAGTCTTTGGATTCCACAATTGCAGTCACTTT
>NW_017728782.1:614-1135 GCF_001865875.1 Lupinus angustifolius
GCTTGACTTCGCTGGTGCCTTCGTGAGTCACTTGTAAAGTGTCCCGCATTTCTTTTGCATTTTGGCTCTGCGAGACCCTAAAGAACTCATCATAGGAGAGGGTCGATGTGATGATGTTTTCCTGTGGAACGAAAGAGCCGTTGACTACAGATTCCAAAATATCCGAGTCAATGGCTTCGATAAAAATTTGCATGCGGACTTTCCAGTAGGCATACCCTTCACCACTGAATATAGGTGGTCGGTTAATGGATGAACCATCACCACCAAACGGGTTTGTAGAACCCATTTTATTTCCCTTAGGATCACGAATACGCGGTTGAGCTAGCACTTCGTACTAGCTCTGATACCACTTGTTAGGTATCAGTGGCTAAAATACACCTAGAAGGGGGGTTGAATAGGTGTAGTGGTCAGAGTATCCGCTTTTTCAAAAACAACAAATTATTCAAAAATAACCCCATATTAATCGATTAACAGAATACAAATAACCGATTAACGCAATTACTTTAATCGATTAAAACAGC
>NW_017728783.1:0-1135 GCF_001865875.1 Lupinus angustifolius
AGATGAAGTTAAGGAATGAAATTGAGGCACTTTCTATTTCTGGAAAATTCAGTTAGTTAAGTTGGGTATGCACTTCTATTTATAGTAAGATTCCTAACTAACTAAACTAAGCCTTTTGAATTACATTCTAACAATGTTTTTATAAATTTTTAATAAAAAATAAATTAAAATCTCTACCCTTAAAATTTTATTTTTATGAATTGTCATTATCTTAACTCAACACTATATTCTCCAATACTGTAAATTATCTCACTCAATTATAGTTTGTACTATTATATAAAGGTCTATTTGTTGTAAGGATATAAGTTTATTTGCACGTAAATATATTGATATGTTTACGTGTTGAAAGTCTATTCATAAGTCTTATCAAATCCTATGCGATAGGCTTACATATCAGCTACGCCGGCCTATAACAAACTTATATGCGAGACTCATATTTTAAAATTTGAATACTTATTAAACATATTCATACTATTTCTTAACTCCACTTAACCCTATTTCCACCTTCACTAATGAAATTTAATAGGTGAATATGATACACATCACACACGGTCACCTGCTCTAATTTATGTTCCTGGGGTTAGAGCTTTTTCCAATGGAGAAATCTATTATCTATTCTAGCCAGAATCGTGGTCCCAAACCTGGTTATCTCATATTATATTTTGAACCACATGTCAGCATGTGCGTATGAAAAAACAAAGTATGGTATACATGGATAAAGGATAACTATCACGCCACCTTTTCCAGCAATATGTTATGTGACAAAGTGGGTTGGGTGCATAATTGCATATGGCACACTATGTCATATGGATGTCATTCTCTTATTCGGCGGATTTAAGGGTGTAACATATACTTTGGATAAGTAAACTATGTTAGGAGACAACATAATTGTTGGGCTTGTCACTTGTGGCTGGATTATTGGGTTTAAGGGCAAAAAAATTGAAGTCGTGCATGTCAGCACCCTCGTTAATATGTGGCACCTGCATTCGTCTTGAGGGTAGTACTTTTATTGTCCTACCAAAATGGTTATCATTCAGGCTTACTCTTCTATTGCATTAACTAATAGTGAAGGATGGGTCGATCCACAAGATTCTTAGGTAATGAGATTGGGATATGGAGTAAATATATATATATA
>NW_017728784.1:0-1135 GCF_001865875.1 Lupinus angustifolius
ATGTGGCATGAGGGAAGGAGAGAGTGACATGTGGCATGAGGGAATGAGAGAGTGACATGTGGCATGAGGGAAGGAGAGAGTGACATATGACATGAGGGAAGGAGAGAGTGACATGTGACATGAGGGAGTTTTTTTATTATATAGGTAATAGATGTGATAATATAGTACCATTACATAATAAAAATCTCCAACCTTTTACTTGGGAAAATTGATGATGGCTCGACCTAGTAGTCATATGTCCAGTTTTTTGTTGTTTCTTTACTCTTTGTTACCTCAGTTTTGTCTAGATCCATTCCAAAGCAGACTATTGAGTGGGATATGTTGAGTAGAATACGAGCACAATTGGAGAAGATAAACAAGTCTGTTGTTAAAACAATTAACAGTCCAGATGGTGATATAATAGATTGTGTTCTATTTCATGATCAACCAGCTTTTGATCTTCCTGAACTAAAAGACCAAAAAATAACATTAGAACTACCAAAATGGCTAATGGTATACAACAGCAGTGAGTACACAACTAATGGAGTAGAGAACATTCAACTTTGGTCTGCTTCTGGTGAAGAATGCCCTGAAGGAACTCTTCCAATATTAAGAACAACAGAAGAAGATTTGTTAAGAGTAAGTAATATTACAAGATTTGGACAAAAAACTATACATGATAGAATGGATCTACATTCGTATGCAAATGTTTCTGTAAGAGGAGATGAATACTATGGAGCAAGAACATCCCTAAACGTGTGGGCACCCAAAACATATCCAACTGAATTCAGTTTGACACAAATGTGGATTGTTTCAAGAACATATGAAGCTCATGATCTGAATACAATTGAAGTTGGATGGTAGGTACGTCCTAATTCAACTATATAGTCACAACATGCAATATACTTCACTCATTTTATCACTAATGATTAGTTTTTAATCTGATAAACTATTTCTAAAAAAATCATGGTGTTACTGATATACCGTTTACTATATACTGATAACAAAAAGGATGATAACCAGACTGGGCGGGTGCATGTAGTATTTCCCGTTCTCAAACTCACAATATTTACGGTTACCCATGCGGGTAATGAATATTCGCATATATTGGATAGGTTTTTTTATTTTTAACTATATATATATATATATATATATA
>NW_017728785.1:0-1134 GCF_001865875.1 Lupinus angustifolius
CCACATTTTTAATATAAAAAAAATAAACACAATGTGAGGTACCTCCTCTAAAAGCATAGAGTCTCGTCGCATTACTTTATCTTATCACTTTTTTTATATTTTTTAATAATAATTTAAACACAATGTGAGGTAGCTCTTCTAAAGTCCTAGTGCCTCATCGTGCTACTTTATTTTTCTATTTTAAATAAAAAAATTAAACACAGTGTGAGGTTGCTTCTCTAACGTCCTACGACCTCATTGAGCCACTTTATTTGTTACTTTAAATAAAAAAAATCAACCAATCATTTTTCAGAATAACTACGTAGTCTTGATATCTCTATTACAACTAGAGAACGTAGGAGCATGTTACTCACATATGAGAGACAAAAAAATTAAAAAAAAGTTTTCGATCTTTTTAAATGTAATAATGTGAGGCTAAAATTAATATTTTGAATGAATATTCACATGATGGATCTAGGTACCATTTTTTATAACGGGTGATATGATGTGGCTAAGACATTCATCATCCATAACTGACTCCCAAACTTAATATTTGTTTTCCAGAAGATTAGTCACTATTATTTAAGTTTATTTTTCATGTTTTCCCTAAAAAAAATCATTTCTGATGATTTCATTACATTTATTTGCATTATTCCTCTCGTGCTGATGAAAATGGGTAGTGACAATAATCCTTACTTTTATCAAATTAACAATTAGTAGTAATTGACATGAATAAGAATTAAACATTCACATAAGCTTGAAAAAATATAAATTTTAAAATATGATAATTATTGCATTTTCATATTAATGTCATATAAAATTTTGTAATGGCATTTAATTTACTTCGAGATTACCATTTTATTTTCAATATTATATCATTAAAAATGGTAATCTGATTAATGTTTCAACATATAAGTAGATTGTTCAAAGAAAAATTCCTTACTCACTAGTTTGTGTGATTATATGTGTCACGAGGTACGATTGGTCACAAAAATATTTAATAATTACAGTTTTAATTTTAATAATTTTTTTTAACCAATGAGAATTGATGGTACACAAATTAGTAAAAAAAGCGGAAAAGCATATGTGCACCCAATTAAACTAATTTCCTTTTCACTAAACTAATTCCTTCATGATGAATTCTTTTCTATTCAA
>NW_017728786.1:0-269 GCF_001865875.1 Lupinus angustifolius
TATGAATGAGAATGGTACAATAACATTGTAAAACCACTTGTACTAATTTTTTGGTACTACCAAGAATATTATTTCATGCCATGGGTAACAAATTAATCCCTTATACTATGTAGGAATGTATTTTTTCTCCTATTGACACTAATTACTCTTTTGAAAGTGTCACACCTCACCACTATATATAGGTGGTAGAGGCCTATGAAGAATTGAACCATCTATTCAACATTAGAGGTTTGATCAACTATGGATAGTTACTTGAGTGTGAGGATGTC
>NW_017728786.1:369-764 GCF_001865875.1 Lupinus angustifolius
GTTCGAAATTATATTTTATTTTGAATCTCAACCATGTATTTTATACCTTCTAATTTTCATTGTATTATATTCTTTGTGATATTTATTGTTTGCATGTTTATGTATTAATTGTGTGAATACAATATATGCAAACAATCAGATGCTGCTGTAAATTGTCTTCTTCCTGTTCCTTGTCAATCAAACCGACAATGTCATATATTTTGTGGTTCCAGCTATACATGTGTTGGTAAACGCTGTATACGCAACCTGCCTGAATTAAAGCTTTCCAAGATTGAGAACCAACACATTGTGATGTAATAAAAAATGTGCGCACAATTTAAAAAAAATATGAATAAAGAAGGGTTACATCTTATTATGTAATATTATAGAGATAACTAGTGTTGCGCACAATAAAT
>NW_017728786.1:864-1133 GCF_001865875.1 Lupinus angustifolius
TGTTTCTTTACAAATTTTTATATTCTTTTCTTTGATAAATAAAAAATTGACAATAGAGATAACTAATGTGGTCCATCTATCAAGAGGTATTCTCAAAAGAGAATAAACATATTTTCCTTACATAAAAAATATTTATTTCCATTAATAATGTCAAACATGGATATGTATGTTGAACCTCTCAGATATACAATTAACTTTATATAAAAATCGGCAAAAGCATCAATACAATATGATAAAGAATATATATGATGAAATCAAATAAATTGTGC
>NW_017728788.1:0-810 GCF_001865875.1 Lupinus angustifolius
AGGAGATACTCCATTCCCTAATTATAATTTCCCTTTTTGAATAAGTAGTTCTAGACCCTTCTAGACTAAAACTCACATTATTATTATGTCACATATGACCTTTGAAAGGTTTGTCTCTTCCTTACCCCAAAGGACAGAGTGGGGGACAAAGCATTTATTGTTTTCTTATAACTTGCAATTTCATAGTGATTCTTGTCTTCTTGTCTAGTTTAGCTGCCTATTAATGTGATTCCATTTTGTTGAGATGGAATATCTTCAATTCTAGCTTAAAATATTGCTTAGAACATATTGTGAGGAGTATCCTCTTTGGTTCTTAGTTGAACCGATCTAGGAACTTATTTTCGGGCTAATTAGACTATGTGGCATCCAACCGCTGGTTTAGTAATCATCCTTGGTTATGACACCACTCGAGTTATTCATTTCCATTTTTTTACTTTCCACAAATTCCTTTTCAACCTTGTTCTTTATGTTAGTCCATGTTAGTTGAGTTATCATCCTATACTAATTAACACTCAAATACATAAGCTTTCCACTAGAACGGTTATTCAACAAGGATCTTCAAAGGAGGTTCACATCAGTGGAGGATAGAATGATGTGTGACAAGGATGAGTAACCAATGATTTGAATAATAAGACTCAAACTTTCAAGGAAATGAAGGATTAAAGACTTTCAGGTTCACAATAGTACTCAGAATCATTAAAATCAAGGATGAAAATGTAAGGTCGGGGTATTCAAATCCTGGACTATCCAAAAAAAGAAACTGAAATCTAGTCCAAAAAACTGTAACTGCAAAGAAATGAATATATATAT
>NW_017728788.1:910-1132 GCF_001865875.1 Lupinus angustifolius
AAGTAATACAAAATGGGAATAAAAGCATGCTTTGTTTTCATCTTAAGACCACATACAATATAATATTTATTAGGAATTACTTGTTGCTCATTTAACATTAAGCAGCTAAGTAACATGAAATATCCATACAGAACACCATGAATTATATGTAGTATCTTATGAACAGGATAAGGTATATTTCCCATGCACCAAAAGATTTATTTAATAAAATTCAATCATGTG
>NW_017728789.1:0-742 GCF_001865875.1 Lupinus angustifolius
CACTACCTCTCCTTCATTTAATTAAATTATTTTTGAAAATGTCAAGTTGAGGTAACGCGACAGGGCACGAGTCCTATAATGCACTACCTCTTATTGATTTAATTAAACTATTTTTTGAAAATGTCATTTTAAGGTACTGCAACAGGGCACGAGTCCCATAGTGCACTACCCTCCTTGATTTAATTAAGTTATTTTTGGAAAATGTAAAATTGAGAAAACGCGATAGAGCACGAGTCTCATAGTGCACTACCTCTCCTTGACTTAATTAATTATTTTCAAAATGTCAAATGAAGATAATGCGACACAACACAAGTCTCATAATGCACTATCTCACCTTGTTTTTGTTTGAAAAATAATTTTTTATTGCATTTATACACATATATATACACTTTATTAAATAAACACACAATAATAAAAACAAAATAAAAAACATAATTTAAAAATAGAAATAAAAAATAAATAGGTGAATAATAGAAAAGGAAATTAAATTGGGGATTTAGGGTTGGGGTTTAAAATTGATTTGTGGATTTTTGATAAAATTGATTTGAGAGTTTAGGTTAAAATTTGATTTGAGGGTTCATAATAAAGTTGATATTAGGGTTTAGGTTAAAAGTGATTTGGGGGTTTAGGTTAGGGTTGCCAAAGGGGACAACACGCTGATAATGAGGAACTCTAGGTCCAAAATAAAATGAGACAATTGGGGTCAATATGCATAACACGAGACCATTGGGGGGTGTGGTTG
>NW_017728789.1:842-1132 GCF_001865875.1 Lupinus angustifolius
AACACGAGATCACTGGGAGTCTGGGTGTATACCACGAGAACGCACGAATAATGAGAAACTCTAGGACAAAAATAAAATGAGACCACTAGGGGTCGAAATGCACAATACGAGACCACTGGGGGTTTGGTGCAAGGAGGATCACAGGAACTAGGGATGGCAACGGGGCGAAACGGACACATGTAGTGCTTTCCCGTACCTATATCCCCATTATTTATGGGTACCTGCATGGGTAGCGAGTATTTGCGGGTATCGCACGGATTTTTAGGTTTCAATATATATTAATATATTTT
>NW_017728790.1:0-1131 GCF_001865875.1 Lupinus angustifolius
TATATATATATATATATATATATATATAAATTTGACATATACATATATAACCTGTATATATAGAAATACATTTCGGGTTCGGATTGATCACATTGTTTTCAAACCCGCTTAATTTAGAATTGGGTTCGGGTTCAGATTTTGCCATTCCTAATTATCAGGTGTCTTTAGAACTTGAATTATCAATAAAAATTTAAAAGATTATAGTTTTTTGTATGAAATAAATTCATTTGATATAAAATCCCAAACCTAAATAGTGTGAACCAAGGTTTAAATTGATTTGAATAATAACAAATTAGTGATTTTTTATGCATGTAAATGTATTAGGTTGTACAAGATGACCTAATAGTATAAACAGAAAATTATTAAATAAATCAAGGAAATACCGAAATACCACGTGATGATAATATGTTAGATAAGTCAGTGATAAAATTGCAGGTCCAAGTGTCCAACCACTTCAATGAGACCACAATTGCTAGATGAAGCTTCCTTTGCTTCAAACTAGGACTCAAACGGTTGCAGATTTGGCTTTCCACTCAAACAGATTTGATAAAATTCTAGAATCCCACCAACTACTACATGGGTACCTTCGTGCCGTTTTCCTTTGTCATATATATTAGCTCCATAATATATTGCTTATGATCAACGTTAGAAATTAGAAATAAATGCTAGCCCCATATATATATTTCTAATGAACAACGTTAGAAATTAGAAATAAATGCAAGAATGATTACAATGAAGAACATATAACTAAAAGATCTATGATATAAATAAAAACATTTTTATTTTGTTTTCTATTGTGGTGTTTTTATTCCATGTGTTTTGTTCTTAAATAAGAACGAAAGTGGCTAAATAAGAACATTTGTTGTTGAGGTGAGAAGAGTAATGAAAATATATAATCCATGAATAAATACAAGCACAAGCAAATCTAGAAACATCAAAAAATCTAGAATCATTACAAAAAATTAAAATTTTACAGAAACGAAAATTTAAAAAAAATCAAAGAACCCTAACTTGTCTTCCTTAAATGAAAATTCCACAGATCACATGAATGTCAACAACAATTTTTTTTATTTATAATTGACTTCTAATATTTATAATAAATTATAACAATTTTTAATTTATTAATAAATA
>NW_017728791.1:0-681 GCF_001865875.1 Lupinus angustifolius
AATTTGATTTGAATGATCCAGGAACAAAACGAAAGAATCAATTACATCAATTAGAGGAAATAAGGTTCCAAGCATATAATCTTCAATATTATATAAAGAAAAGGCTAAAAAGTACCATGACCCCAAAATTCGAAGAAAAGATTTTTACAAAGATCAAAAGGTACTTTTGTTCACTTTTGTTAAGCTCGGCTTCTTGAAACGAATTTTTTTTCAATCTCTTTACAAAAGCAAACAAACTTGTCAAAAATTGAAAATAGAAAACAAAAAAAACCAAAAAGAGCAATGGTTCAAAAGCTAAGAGGTTGGAAAAGGAAATTTTGCATAAAAGAGGAGTAAAAGTGCTTCATAGAAAAACATTTGAAAGTTTTGCTCTCTTGAAATAAATTTTCTTATCCATGTAAAACCATGATTTTTCAAGCATAGCCTCATCACAATCGAAATCAAGTCCTTAGTGATCCTTGATTGAATATGCCATTTAAGAGATTATGTAAGACAAAAACCAAGTTCAAATTACTACATGCAAATGTTTGAATACTGAGTGAAACACTTACTTGAAAAGTTCTACTTTTGAACTTGTGTGCACAACAAAACACTTTTTGGATTGGAAATTATTCACTTTGATTTTGTTACACAATGTTTTATGAACATAAGCATAAAAATTGATGTTTGAAGCATTATGTG
>NW_017728791.1:781-1129 GCF_001865875.1 Lupinus angustifolius
TTTGAGCATGCTTAAGCAAAATTTGAAATCATGTCAATCTAATCATGAAAAATAGCAAATGTAATTCAGATGTGCTTTACCATTTGTTTGAGGACACACAAAGTCTTAAGTTGGCGGGATTTGTTATGTGCCAAAAATACCTAATTTTCATACACTTTTCATGGCACTTATCATATGCAAATCATGCAAAATCAACTTAATTCAACACTTTTTAGATACGTTGTCATATTTTGATTTTATATTTTTGTCCAACTCTTTTCCAAATCCTTGTGTGAATTTTCTAGGATAATTAAAGAGAAGACAAAGAAAATATAGTCAAGCAAGGAGGTGTCCACATAAGCCATTTTG
>NW_017728792.1:0-417 GCF_001865875.1 Lupinus angustifolius
TCAACATTTTATTTAAATATCAGTTCACTTTGGAACGGTCAGGTTTCTGAATTTGAAAAAAAAACTGTATTGATGACCTTTATAAAAGCTAGTTCCTGTATGTTAAAGTCAATTTGATAATTATATAATTTAAATTTCGTGTGTATTATTTATACACTATGAGTATAAAGATTTACACATTATCAGTATATTATCTATCATTTATTTGTATCACTTATTGAAGAATAATACAAATTGAGACACGCATATCTATATGAAAATCACAAGTTTAGTATATTTTCGAGTGAAATTCACATAAAAAACATAAAATTTAACAAGAAAGTGTTAAATAATAAGTAATAAAAATTTTAACAATTAGAAAATATGAAAAATATACTCTTTGATTTATTAGTTACAAAAATAGATTCAAAACTACAA
>NW_017728792.1:517-765 GCF_001865875.1 Lupinus angustifolius
ATATTGCATTTAGTATCCCTGTATGTTAAAGTAAATTTTATAATTATATAATTTAAATTTAGAGTGTACTATTTATACAATCTTAGTATATAGATTTATATATAGTCAGTACACCAACAATCATTTATTTGTAGTACTGTTTGCAGAGTAATACAAACAAAAACACTCATATCTATATCAAAATGACAAGTTTAGTATATGTTTGAGAGAAATTCACATAAAAAACATAAAAATTAATAAGAAAGTAT
>NW_017728792.1:865-1128 GCF_001865875.1 Lupinus angustifolius
TAAATTCAGAACTAAAGTTATGTTCATTTTATGTATATACCAGTTCACTTTGGAACAGTCTAGTTCCTGAAATTGGAAATAAAACAGTATGGATCAGCTTTATAAAAATTAGTTCAATATCACCCAAACAAATTTGGTTTATTGCGGTTTCAATGTTTTGGACTAATTTTTGATTTTTCTTGATTGGTGTGGATTTGTATACCCCTGATACAAATTTGTAGTTGAAAATGATTAGAAATGACATATTATTGTATGAAAACTTA
>NW_017728793.1:0-1128 GCF_001865875.1 Lupinus angustifolius
TATAGTGTAATAAACTTTTAACAATAGTGACAAAACTTGAATTTGTACGTTTATAAAAAAATGAAAACTGTCACTTCTCATCCACTTTCTCCATACAAAATGGGTACCATCATGGCAAGTTTGAAATGAGAATAAACTACCATGACCATGTAAACCAGTTACCCACATTCCAGTGTAAACTGTTGTGATAATGTTCAGTATATTTCACTTACCCACATTCCCGTCAAAACAAAACTGTTGTGGCAGTTCAAAAAGATACATTAATTAAATTAACATACCTCATAATCTATAGAGAAATGATTTTTTAGACTTATAAAGGGTAAAAAGGAATAGAAATTACTTCATAATTTATAAGTTTTGTTGGATTTATTTCAACGATTATGTCTTAATCATACAGTTTACCTATAAAAATAAACGTGAGTTACTAAACTATTTGAATGTTCAATTTTAAAAAAATGTATTCAATTACAACACTCGAATAAACACAATTGTGAAATACTCTTATTTAATATACAAAAGTACTATAATTCATAAATATACATGACAAACTACACGTTACAAACAATAGAAAAGCGGGTTGACAGGCACGGGAGTGCCTGTCAACACGCTAGTCTTTATAAATTATATAGTAGTTTTAGTATAGCTCTACTTTAAGTTCATTCGACGAACATAATAATAGAGACAAAATATTTAAAACTTTAAGGCTGAATGAAACTAGAAATTAATACTTTGTACAACTTTTGGTGTTAATTAAGTTTTACATAATCTAAAAAATTCAAAATTATTCATCAAATGAAAAACTCTATTTTTTTAATAAAATTAGGGCCCATATTTTTTTACCGACACAAAGCTTAGATATATTAGGACTAGACCTTTGTCCAACTCTAGCTTAATGAAAACATTTGAGAAGCCCAACAAGATCACATAATCTACCTTTCTCACAAACCTGCATTCCAAAAAGCTTGAATCATGAGTATCGATATACAAGACAGTCAGTTGTCGCGATCAAAATTTGGTTTGACAAAAATATCCATCATTATGTTTTTAATGAAAACATGGAAAACCATAATAAAAGAAAATGATGACACTGCAATTATAATAAATAATAATAATAATAAATTAGTGGAA
>NW_017728794.1:0-801 GCF_001865875.1 Lupinus angustifolius
TCTATTATAATAATAAATCTCTAATTTTAATCAAAGATCTTTCATGTTAATTATTTTGGTAAATAATGAATATGATATTAAGGTGATAATACATATAACTTTATTATTATAAACATGACAAATTGGTTCTTGGGCATACATTATATCCCAACATGTTAATCAACTTAAGACTTACATCATTGATATGCAAATCAATGTTGAATTTGTTTCTTTGAAATGAATCAATAATTTTTTATATAAGCTTGTTGAAAGTGGAAGACACATTATTTTTACATTAGTTATCTTCTTTTGAAGTTAGCAATACAAATGTAGAAAGAGTTTTTTCAACTACAAAAATTGTGAAAAATATTGTGTAATCGAATGGGAGATGTGTGGATGAATGTATGTCTACTGTCTAGTGACTATATTTAGCTAGAAATATTTAACAACATTGACAACAAATTCATCATTCAACAATTTTAAAATTGAAATCATATAAAGAGTAATTATAAAATATGTTATCAATTGGATTAATATATTTACATTTTCTAACTCTGATATAAATGTTTTCATTTTTTATGATTGGTCATATTTTAAATTATAACACATATGTTGCACACCTTGACTCTAGTCCTAGAATCGTCACCGAACCCATGAATGCAGGTGAAGGTACAATTGTTGTGAGTTTTCTTATGGTGGCTAACTTCTCTTTCTTGTTTAAGAATGCAATTTTTGGGAGGGTTCGTTTTTGTATTTTGTTTTGTTTTTATTTATAATGTATTAATTATTATGTACTCGTTAAGGAAACAAATTAAAAAAAAA
>NW_017728794.1:807-1122 GCF_001865875.1 Lupinus angustifolius
AAAACATTTTGATTCTTAACCAAAGAATATCTAATTAAATAATTTGTGTAGCCCAGCCAAGAGATACAAGACTAACTCCTTTCAAGATATAGAAATCATCCAAATTGGCTTTATCTATATCTTTTCATAAACACGAATCTGATTAAATAATCTAATAAGCATAAATACATATAAGCAATATGCATGAAGTAAGCAACACATTATTGATATATTGATATAAAAATCTATAAAATAACTCAGATAAATCATGTAAAAGTATTTAGAAAACGTCATTAGGATGAAATAAGTACCCATATTTCGAAATAGTCTTAAATT
>NW_017728795.1:0-245 GCF_001865875.1 Lupinus angustifolius
AGGAAGAGGAAGAGGATGAGGATGAGGATGAGGACGAGAAAGAGGGCGAGGATGAGGATAGGATGAGGATAAGGATATGATGAGGAAAAGGAAGAGGATAAGGATGAGGATAGGATGAGGACGAGAATGAGGATTAGGATAGGATGAGGATGATGATGACGATAGGATTAGGACGAGAATGAGGACGAGGATGAGAATACGATGTGGATGAGGACGAGGATGAGAATAGGATGTGGATGAGGACG
>NW_017728795.1:345-1120 GCF_001865875.1 Lupinus angustifolius
CATAAGGAAAGTTTTGGACCTCCTTGATGGCATTCCAATCTGATTTGTTTGGATTAGGAAACAAATTCCATGGTTTGATGAGCCCTTGGTATTTGCCTTAGAAGATCCCCACGTGCTCTTCCAAAATAGGTAAGATTTCATTGTGTCTTCATGGCCTTTCAAAGGTGGATGTACGGCTTGGCCAACAAGGAAAGGCTTTCCTTGATTTGCACGTCCTTTCCAAGAAAGGAAGGTATTGATACCTCTTTTAACACATGTCTTGTACCTGGATTACGTGATTCCTAATGCCATTTATTACAATTAGAAGATTGGACACTTAAAGCCCAAAAAGGTAAATAGTTATTGTTTGACAAATAAGGAAAAGGAATTAAATTCTAAACTACATGTGGGCATGATAATCCCCCACTTATTAATTAGAACTCCCACACGCCTCAATTGGACCCTCCTTGGCCGTGGCCAACTTGGGTTATTTCTGTGAAAATAGTGCAATGTATGGGCTTGATCTCCTTGCTGGGCTTTGTTGCTTTAGTCACTTCCTCCACTAATAGGTTGCCCCCCTTGGTTTACATCAGGAAGAGGATGAGGATGTGGATGAGGATGTGGTTGAGGATGAAGATGAGGATGAGGATGACGATGAAGTTAGGATGAGNGTATGGGCTTGATCTCCTTGCTGGGCTTTGTTGCTTTAGTCACTTCCTCCACTAATAGGTTGCCCTCCTTGGTTTACATCAGGATGAGGATATGATGAGGATGAGGACGAAGAGGAGGGTAGGAT
>NW_017728796.1:0-765 GCF_001865875.1 Lupinus angustifolius
CAATTAATAATATCTTGGCTTTCTCCAAAACAGTTTGGAGTCCTTTGCTAAAACATGTGTCCTTAGCCTGTATTATCCACACAATTAGCATCATTTGGTACTGTAGAAACCAGTTCAGGTTTGAAGGCAGGAAAATATCTATGGCCCAAGAAATTGCTAAGATTAGAAGAGAAACTACTCTAGATGGATCATGCTCTAATGCAATTGCCTTCTCTTCTCTGCATGAATTCAGCATATTGAAATTTTTCAATGTCCCTCTTAATTATAGCAAGGCTCCTTCATACTCTGAGGTGATTTGGAAAAGGCCTACTTGGGGTGTGCTTAAAGTTAATACAGATGGCTCTGCCCATGGTGCCCCCGGTCATGCAGGAGGAGGAGGTATTTTCAGAGATCATCATGGAAATTTCATAGCTTGTTTTGCAACCTATCTGGATATTAACAATGCTCTGTTTGCTGAATTGCGTACGACAATCCTTGCTATTGAGATAGCTAATCACAAAGGTTGGAAGAACCTTTGGCTGGAATGTGACTCAACATTGGTGGTTAGTATTTTCAAAGGGTCAATCAATCCTCCTTGGCAATTACATAACAAATTTGTTAGATGCAAGCTTCTCTTGGGTAATATGAATTTCAGCCTCTCTCACATATTCAGAGAAGGGAACACTTGTGCGGATAAGCTTGCTAATCATGGTATTCATACTAGATCAAGCACTTGGTGGAATATTATGCCTAGTCTAATTTGCTCTGAATTTGTGAAAAACAGGG
>NW_017728796.1:865-1120 GCF_001865875.1 Lupinus angustifolius
ATCTTCATCCTCATCCTATCCTCGTCCTCATCCTCATCCTATCCTCATCTTCATCCTCCTCCTCATCCTCATCCTATCCTCATCCTTATCCTTCTCCTCTTACTCAACCTCATCCTCATCCTCATCATAATCCACTTCCTCATCTTCATCCTACTCTCATCATCATCCTCATCTGATGACAACCTCTTGGGGGCTGCCTTAGAATTATAAGATCGTTTTAGCTTGAACTTATGTTTGAGAATGTGTGAATTCGGT
>NW_017728797.1:0-1120 GCF_001865875.1 Lupinus angustifolius
ATTAAATCCCCCAACCAATTTAAATATTTTCTACACTTTTAATTCAATAAAATTAATCAAGTTAATCAATTTTAATCCAGAACTACGTAGTCTTGTTTTCCCTATTGCACCTAGGGATACGTAGGAGCAAGATGAACTCTTGTCAGACACAAAAATAAAAAATAAATATTTTGTTTTAAGTAATTTAATTTTTATAAATGAAGGGTATTTAATTCTTGCAATTAGTTAAGGTACCATTTAATGACGGGCGAAATGGATGCTAATACCTTCCTCGATTCTTAATGACTCCCGAACCTGAATATCATAGTCCAAGACCCAATGTGATTGGGCCAAAAGAATTTTCTATATTTTTGGCATAAAAATGTAGTGGCGATTCTAAGAGGACGTGCAGCCGATAATCGGGGCACGACAGTTGACGACTCTACTGGGAATTTTTTCAAGTGAGTCAGGCCCAATAGTACTATTTGGTTGGATCTAAATACCCTCCTTTTTTTACAAATAAAATAAAATATATAAATAATACATGCATTCTTCATTTTATTTATTTCCATTTAGTTAATTATTTTTATATATTTATCTAACTATTATGTAGCTTTTGCGGTGTAATTTATTTTAAATTATTGTGCTTCCTCACACACTCACATAATACACTTGAGTTTGCACACACATATGCCCTATACTCGGGTATCAGAGATTAAGTTTAAGATTGGAGGGACATTTGCTTTGCTGGTTAGTGGCCTTGTGTCACATCTGGTATTGGCGTGATGGACGATCCAGATTGTTCCCATGTATTGTGAGTTAGCCGCTTGGGGAGCTAGTCTCTTCTCATAACTAAACTATGATATTTGGCTTCCTTTCTTTTAAAATTAGATTCAATCTGGTGACATTTAGAAGTCTAGAGCTTTTATCTAGTCCACTTTAATCAAGACCTAGTACCTCGCCATAAGGTTATGACCTATAGACTATTCAAAATCTTGCAAGTATACCTTATTTAAGACACAAGAAGCATAACTTAGGCATTACTTAAATTCTATCTGTTTTCATTTTAAATTGTGACTTTTGTCCCTAAAAAATATGTTCATGCTTGAGTATTATAAGGATTTCATTGCACCTCCCTTAT
>NW_017728798.1:0-464 GCF_001865875.1 Lupinus angustifolius
TTATCAAAATTTTACGAGATTTGTGGAGTCAGCAATTTTTTTTGTTGGTATTGATGCATATCTTTGGCAAATAAGTCTTCAACAAGGTCTTTTTAAGTTTGTGTCGTGGCTAGGCTAAGAGTTTTCAAGAAAAGGATATAAGGCTCAAAACTTATGTTTCCCATACCCACCATTCACCTTTCTTCTTTATCATACTTTCAACATTTTTCAAACATGACATTCAACTATTAAGAGAATTTTTTAGTTTTTTTTAGGTTTTGATAAGGATGACCTATGATTAAGGCGATAATTTTTCATTAAGGGTTCCTTTTGTGATCTTTGATATTGCACTTTTGCCTGAGATATTAGTTGAAGATTCTCAGCGGGTTTTTTTTGTAAGGAACATTCTTTGTATTTTCTCATCCCTCGTTCACATGATTGATGTAAAAAAATATTTTTCTCTAATAATTGAATGTCAAGGAAAA
>NW_017728798.1:470-709 GCF_001865875.1 Lupinus angustifolius
CAAGGAAAACTATTGAAAAGCTACCCTACCCGGGCTATTGAAATATTGAGGGTTATTCAAAAAATTTCTCCTTTCATTATGTCTGGGCTCAAATGGGGTGACTAGGGATATCTCCAAGATGTTTAGGAATTACAAAAATTGCCTTGTGTCATCAGAAAAATTTGCTTGAAGATGTACATCATTTTTTTTTGTTCTTACATTTGCATCATCCTCCATTTTATTTTAAATCATTTTTTCTA
>NW_017728798.1:809-1119 GCF_001865875.1 Lupinus angustifolius
ATTAATTTTATTTGGGTTTAATTGGTTATGTGTTATTTGGATAAATATGGTAGTGAAGTTGGTACATTGAGGTATACAATGGTGAAATTTGCATGATCAATGTATTAGTATATACTTGTTAGAAAGATATGCATTTTAAACTCAAATCTTTCTGGGTGAAAGCATGAATATTTTAATCTTGACTATGGTCCTCAAGTGAAGAGAATTTTTCAAGTTGATCTCCAATTTAGCTAGGTTGAAGACAATGCGCGATCGGGTATGACTTAACCACAAATTGGGAGTTCTCTATCTTCTTGAATGTCTTTAGTTT
>NW_017728799.1:0-264 GCF_001865875.1 Lupinus angustifolius
GACAAAATAATCATGTTACACAAATTAGAGTGAGAGAATGCAGGTGAGGAATTTACCTGAATGGCACGAGAACTTAAAAAGAGCCATGAATTCTTCTCCCTCAAGTCGTCCAGAGAAATTTCTTCTCCCTGATTTCTCTCAAGTTGAGTCATTCTCCTTAGTGTTGGTATCCCCATAAAACTAGTACCAACATGTCAAGGAAGTATATCACATAAAAATAAGAAATTTTAATAGATGTAGATTACCATATTTACACAATGCGGA
>NW_017728799.1:364-1117 GCF_001865875.1 Lupinus angustifolius
TGCTGGATTATGGCCCCAAAATTCAGACCATATCTTTTCCATTCAGCGCTCTTTCATACATGATCGGGAGATCGTACAAGGTGAGAAGTCCGTGAAATACAAAACCTAATATTAAACATTGATATTATCCGATTAATAAGCATATATGTAAAATCTAAAGAACAACAAAAAAAACGGAAACATAATTCAAGGGAGTTGTTCATGAACCTCTATTTTATCACCATATTCTCTGACACATGAAGCATTCTCCCTTGATATATTACTCATTACTATAACTGCTTCCATCACCAGTTCAGTGTGTTCATGGTTCTCAGTGCAGCAAGCTACTCCACTCCCAACTTTGAGCAGTTCCCTATCATAGGTTTAGAAGGTATTGAGTAACACCAAAGCTATCTGTACTATGACTTATGGATCTCAATCCTCAAGGCACATTTTTAATGAAGTGCGCGACATACCAAGAAAGTAAATATTTTGAGAAATTTATACCTTATAGAAACTAAATTTTCACATTCCTATATGTGAGACATTTTTCCTCCACGATTTGTATGCAAAGTTTCAGATCAACATTTCAAACAGAATCAATTAATAATAACATGTTATCTTTAACACACGAACAGACGTCACTGCTAAACAATTTCCTGGATCATTACACACATTTTGTATTCTGCTACTAACTGATTATGACACCTTATCAAACAGATTTATATTAGAAATATTTTCAGCTTGTTTCTATAAGAAGCAAAAATAATTTTA
>NW_017728800.1:0-328 GCF_001865875.1 Lupinus angustifolius
AGCTCAAGCGATGAAAATGCTCCTGAAGTGAAAGATCTGGAGGGGATGATTGTGAATTAGAGCCGTGTCCTTGCTGCGGATCAGAATTCCCCGTACAGTGATGAATAATGTATTGCATGGTAATCGGTGGTTTAATATTTTCAATGCGATTCACTTGAACCCCTTGCTGAGCGCAGAGTTCAGTGATCAAGGATGGATACCCCAAAGAACCTTTCTTGCCCGCACGAACCACAGTGCGGAACATCTCCTGAGCTATGACTTCAGCCACATCAATTGTCATGCCCCGCAAAATAGCAGACACCAGATAACACATGAGCAGGGGCATAGA
>NW_017728800.1:428-1116 GCF_001865875.1 Lupinus angustifolius
GGTCATATTCCTTTGACTAACTGCTCATTATTCCACCTATTCAGTCTGCGTTTGAGTCAACATTCATACCCCGAAACAATTGACTTAAGAGCTCTAATTAATCACAATCACAGAATCATAACTTTTCTCACATGTTTCTAGCAAGCATACTTGGATAGTCTAAAACATTTTACCAGATTTTGTTTTCATTCACTACAGATGTTACTCAGCTTGAACCAAACATACTCATCACATAGTACAAAAACACAAAATACACAAATTACCTACATCCTAAACAAAAAACCTAAACAGACAACCTACACATACAATCTAAACAGAACATAAACATGTAAACAACTAAGAGTACAGAAAAACCAGTCTTTTTGTTTTTGATATCATCCTGATGCTCATGAAGCCATAAAATCATCCTCCTCATTATTATCTCCATCGCCATCATTATCCTCTGTCTCAGCTCCAGCATATCCCGATCCCGAAGCTCCTGCCCCCTCCGAAAAGTTAGGCATGACCCCAGGCCAAGGAAATTGTTGAGTGAACGTATCCGTGGAACCCCAGAATTGGTTCCCTGGACTTAAGAATTGAAATGCAGAAAACAATCCTTGTTGCAAGAATACTTGTCCTTGTCGCAACACCTCGTTTTGAAGTGCAATATGCTCATTTTGTTGGCTCAGGTGCTTATTCTGCAAGCTCA
>NW_017728801.1:0-1115 GCF_001865875.1 Lupinus angustifolius
TTCTTTTTGGTGATGTTGGTGTCTTCATCAAAACCGTGCCAAGGTTATGAGCAAGATCTTCTTCACACATTGGTGTATAAATCATAGGTCTTGTATTTCTCATATTTTCAGAATTAGCCGTCTGTGATTGACTGTTGATTTGTATTTGGGTTGGCACTCCTTGTGCCTTTTATAGGATCATTTTTGCTTTTAAAAAAAAGTAGTTTAATGAGTCTTATCAGTTATAAACTCTTTCAATAATCACAACTTATCCAATGTGAGATTTTCATTTCTCTCCTACACTTGAATATATCCAACAATGAATTAATTTTAATATCATTGATAGGACTTATGGGTGAGCATGGATCGAGTTGAGTCGTCACATTGCTCCAAGGCCATCACAATCAAGAGTCATTTATAGGTTTACCAATTTCTCCACGTTTTTTATTTAACTTATTCCTTCTCGATGTGGATTTATTTAATTCACTTATTCCTGTTGGTTTGATTATCTAACTCTTCAGCTCTTTCTCCTCAAGTCAAAAATGTAGATTTAAAATGGTTAAATAGGCTTTGTTTTGCAAAACTAAAGCTAATTATGAGATTGCAGTTGAAGGTTGTGGGAATGTATCTGAATGCTAATTGCTTACTGGTAGGAAGTTGATAGAATTAGAATCGTACAACTAACAACTTAGAATTTGTTATACACCTTAAAAAATAAGTAATATAATATTACTTATTTTAAAAGTTAACCTTCCAAAGTTATACAAGATTGTCATTTGCTGGAAAATTAATTAAAAGACCAAAAATATAAAAACAAATATGGACGGCTCCATATTGGAAAGCTACTTGAAGCTAAGTAGTTTTCTAATAAGTTAACCTTCGAAAGTTATAACGATCCTTTATTTGTTATTCACCAAATAGCTTTAAAATTACCTTAAAAACTCAATTCATTATTTAGCTCGATAAATTTAGTTTATGAGAATTTGAGTTCAATAAACTCGTTAGGTTCATGAACTAACTCGATAACTCAATAAATATATATATATATATATATGTATAATATGTAAATATATTTATTTATGTAAATATATTTATTTATGTATAAAAATTAATTTTTATACTTATTATGATCCATA
>NW_017728802.1:0-1113 GCF_001865875.1 Lupinus angustifolius
GCAATGGCCAACCTTATGAGAGTGTGCTATAGTGTGAATATATGGCCAAAATAAAAACAATGTAACCCTATATATAATTAGAGAGTAATATATATACATTAGTGTAAAAATTTATATATAGTCACTACATTATTTAACATTTAGCTAAATTAATTTTTGAAAAAAATTAATAATGATTAAGTATGAATATTGGATGATACAGTGACAATATATATAACTTATACAATTTCAATGTATATACTTTTTCTCATAAAGAAATAGGTATTAAATTTGATTTTAATCTTATAGGTATTAATAGTTGATCTCTAATTTTCTTTTCAACTTTTTATTTTAGCACCAAGCTTAGATGAAAAATTGCGACTTGACATAATGAAAGTCTAGTTAGCATTGCCACGTCAACAAAAATTAGAAAAAAATCTCATTTAGAGTGAGCAAATTTTAAAAATCACAATTTACAAAGTTATATATTTATTACATTTTATCTATCTTATTCCTCATACTATCATAGCTATCAACGTATATAAGCTATACTCACCTTTATCTCTATCATTCACAACTTATCATTCATTTTAAGCTAAAAACAACTTTTTTATTATGATCGTGCTAACCCAAGATCGCTTTGAAGGTAATCACATCTTCACCACTCTTGGCCTTGACCACTAATGAAAATCACAATCATCACCCATTTCAACCACCATAAACAAATTGATTCGTATTAGAAGAATATGATAAGGAAGTAGGGAAGAGAAAATGGATTTGTTTTCTTTTAAAAAGATATATTTTAAGTTTATTTAAAATAGTAAATATAATATTTTGGTTTTAGTCACTTAACTATTACTTTTAAAGGTCTTAGTAACGAGATTTTAGTTAGGCTATATCGACATTTTTAACTAAACATTACAATGGTTAGGGGTCCGTCTTATAGAGAAGGATTTTATTTTATACGAGAGATTAAAAACATATTTAACTAGGAATAATAACGGTCCATCTTATAAAAGTGAGGTGTGTATTAATATTTGATATCCAACCTTACTATTGTTTTACAACCTTAGTATTGAAAAACAATAACTTATAAACAAAATAAAGCTGTGAACATCAATTCCTGGGGAAGAG
>NW_017728803.1:0-1113 GCF_001865875.1 Lupinus angustifolius
ATCTAAAGAAGCCACAATAAATGTTATTAGAGAATTTCATATTAATAATTCTATCTAATAAATGAGTATATATTTATGTACTTCATATAAGTCTAGTGTAATATCTATGCATTGACAGTGTAAAGATTTATATATAATTACTTTATTATCCATCATCCATTTGAATTACTTTTTTGAAGAGTTAATAATAATTAAATATGAAATGTGAGTGAGACAATATATACATTTTTGTTTTATGATAAAAGTTTATAAATGTCGTATCTTATACCACTCTCATCTAACTCTTTTATTCATATTCACCCTTATTCGAAATCACCATAAAAACCCTAAAAGTAGTTCTGCTGGAAAATATTTTTTATCTCGCGCTTAACTTTTTACATAGGAGCAAACTTCAATGTGGGGTATTAACGGCCTGAATATTTGTAAATATAAAATTTGCAGTGGACAACAACTAAAGAATAAGTTGATTAATTTAACTATCTACAAATTTTTGGCTTGTCCAAAAGTGTTTTCATACTCCAAAAACAATAGAAAATGAGTATCGGTTTGTTAATTTTTATTTATTTCCCTTGGAATTTAGATAGAATTATTAACAAAAGCTTTCCTTTTTGGTATCAATGGTAGGCTAATTGGATTTATTAGAGCTTTATAACTTTCGGCCAATAAGAAAGCAAATTAGCTTCTTAGTATACCCATTTATCTCAAAATGGTAAAGTCTAATTGAGTTATCATCCTCTCCATTACACGAGAGAAAAATATTTTTTTATACTTCAAAAGATAAAAATATTAATACAAATATAAATAGAAGAATATAATTATTATTATTTTTTGTCTCGTTTTCTATGAAAATAAATCATCTTAGTTCTTAGGCCTGTATGATTCCAAACTGCCGTATAAGAAGATAAAAAGGGAAAGAAAAGAAGGAAAAAATAATTACCATTTTCTAATTAATTTCTTGGTTATCTGTTGGCTAACCAAATTAGGTATGGCAACGGGCGGGCATGACTAGTGTTTTTCCATGCCCAAACCCGCAATATTTGCGAGTACCCATGCGGGTACCCGGCGAATTTTTAATTATATATTTATATAATTTATAATAATCAATATGTAAAA
>NW_017728804.1:0-715 GCF_001865875.1 Lupinus angustifolius
TCCTCATCCTCTTGCTCATCCTCATCTTCATCCTATCCTTATCCTATCCTCATCCGCAGGAGAGCCAAGATCATGAGTGAAACACTTGTGAGCAAGGGAGATTCGAGTGAAACACTTAAGGGAGATTTGAGTGATACAATTGTGAGCAAGGGAGATTCGAGTGAAACATTTAAGATAGTTTTGAGTGAAACACTTGTGAGCAAGGGAGATTCGAGTGAAACACTTAAGGGAGATTTGAGTGAAACACTTGTGAGCAAGAGAGCTTTGAGTGATACACTTGTGAGTGAGGATAACACCTTAAGGGAGGAAAACACTTCGAGTGAAAACACCAAGAGTGCAAACACTATGAGGTTAAGAGTGCCTTGGTTACAAAACAACCCTTGTACCTACCCTCTTGCGGAAAATTTCTTTTTACTACTATCCATTCTAATGAAAATTGTTTGTCAAGTGTTGTTTATCAATTTTTGCTAGGTATTGTTGAATTATTTCCCAAAGAAACAATTTGTGTTCTTCTACCTATAAACTCACGTGTGGAACTAAGTGAAAATGTGGATGATATGCACATATTGGAGACAAGCAACATTGAAGATTCAACTTTGATGGTGAAAAGTGGGTTTTCTCAAATTACACATTTTTTATCATTAATCAACATATTTGTCAAATGGATGATCCAAGAAGAATATGTTGAGAGTTGGAGTGAAAGAATAAAGATGAT
>NW_017728804.1:815-1111 GCF_001865875.1 Lupinus angustifolius
TGTGTGAGAGTGTTTCTTCTCCAAACTTCTTGGCTGAACCAAGATTATAATTCTTATCAAGAACCACGTTCTTGTGGCGAATATCACCCGGCTTATCAACACCTTTTGTTGTGGCGCCATTCACCTTTCATTCTTTTCCCATCTTCTTTTATCCAACACATTTCCATTCGGCCTAAACATTCACCTTCAAAAGAACCACTAAAACCGTGAGTTCATTGCACCAAAAAAGAAACATTGCACTAAAACCGTGGGCTCATTCTCGTCCTCATCCTCGTCCTCATCCTATCCTCATCCTC
>NW_017728805.1:0-1111 GCF_001865875.1 Lupinus angustifolius
CTCTTTAGAAGATCCAAAATCTTCTCTCCTGGTTTCATACGAAACATTTTGTATTCTTGGGAAAGAGTGTTGAGTCTAGATCTTTTTACCTCCTTTGTTCCTTCATGTATAGTGTCTAGAGTATCCCACATTTCTTTCGAAGATTTGCAGTTTGATACTCTCAAGAACTCATCAATACCAAGTGCTGAAGTGAGGATGTTCTTTGCCTTGAGATCATACTTCACCTTCTTCTTATCTTCATCATTCCATGAAGATTTAGGTTTTACTTCCCTTACACTGTTCACAACGATGAAGGATTCATATGGCCCTTCTTCAATCGCGTTCCATATATCCAAGTCTTGAGATTCTATGAAGATTCTCATTATGATTTTCCAGAAATCATAGCACTCTCCAACAAAGCTTGGATGGCTGTTGATGTTGGAACCTTATCCTAGGAATGATCTTGAGGACATCTTTGATATATGATCAAGTTTGAGAATATCTTACTCAAAAATAGCTTTGGTGCCAATTGTAAGACTAAGATTACCACTAAGAGGGGCAACTGTAAGACTGAGATTGCAACTAAGAGAGATAATGAATTAGTTGACTTAAAATCATGGCCACTTTTTCTGCAAAATCGAGAGTTAAAGTGCAACAGAAAATATATGTAGAAAATTAATAAGTAAAATAAAAGAGATAAGGGAGAAGAGAGTACACAAGGATTTTATATTAGTTCACCTTCTTATCCACCGAAGGGTACGTCCAGTACTCTTACAGCACAACAGATTTTTCCACTAAAGATTATGAGTTCCAATTACAATATCTCACCCTGAGATTTCTATGTACCTTACACACTCCTTAATCCTTATTCACTTTTGGAAAACATATTTCCAAGTGATTCTAATCCCCTTTCTTATCACACCCCGTGAAAGAAAGTATTATGCAATAATAATGAAGAATGTTTAACTATGGCGGAATTGATTTTACAAGTATGAAAGTGATGTAACTTGCAATCCAAACAACTCTTTTGTATACTTAGTAATAATGCTCATTATAAGTTTGTAAACTTGAAACACTTTCAGTTTAGGCAACTTCATAAAAATCAACTTTGAAAGTTTAAGAACTTGTTGCA
>NW_017728806.1:0-635 GCF_001865875.1 Lupinus angustifolius
ATTGTTTGACTTTGTACAAAGATGTAAATTATTAACTATGTATATTATTTATCTACTAACTCTTCTTAGAAAATAGACAGATAAAACCTTTCTTGTGTATGAATAGGAACAAACAAATTGAAAAAAGAAGAAAAAAAGCAAAAAAAAAATGGGGCTCCTAAAAAAAACCTATCATCCATGAAGAAAGGATAGAAATGGCAGAGAATCATGAATCAAGGGCAAAAAATTAAAATAGCATTGGTGGATTTATCAGTTTTAACCTCAGAAATATGATCAGAATAGGAAGACTTTCAGGCACTCAATGACCACCAAAGATGAAAACTAGGTTGGTACAACTTACGTACGCTAATCCTTTTGTTGGTCTAGATCATGAAGATCCGTACAACCACCACACAAAATTCTATGAGCTGGTAGGAACTGCTGGGATCTCTGAATATGAGGAGGAGGCCATTTTATTGAGGCTTTTTCTATTAACACTCATCGGAAAAGCCAAAGAATGGTTCTAGATCTTCCACCACACATTCAAAAAACCTGGAACATGGTGGAGGAAAAATTAATGTCAAGATATTTTCCGGAAGGAAAATTCATGGACTTAAAAACTGCTATCTCCACTTTCATCCAACCTACGGGGTCAA
>NW_017728806.1:735-1110 GCF_001865875.1 Lupinus angustifolius
AGTTTCAGAGAAATCAGCCTTGGAGGCAAGATCTTCCTAAAAAACAACCCTTCTACCCCCAGAACAATAAATTTCAACACCCCATCCAGGATAAGAGTATTAAATTGGAAGATACTCTAAACCAGTTTATGAAAATGACAATATCAACTCAGAAGAATACTGATGCTTCTCTAAGCAACATGGAGATACAAATTGGACAACTGGCCAAACAATTAGCTGAAAATCAGAAATCAACATTCTCAGCTAATACAGGAGTAAATCCAAGAGAACATGGTAATGCAATCATGAAGGGTGAATCTGGCTCAACAGGGTAGTAGAAGGAAACAAACTTTCTTTTGGTAACCAATGTCAAGCTAGTGACATTAAAGAAGCGCT
>NW_017728807.1:0-1109 GCF_001865875.1 Lupinus angustifolius
ATTTTCGAAAATATAATTAATAACAATATTAATAAAATCTTATAATTCAAAATCGTAAAATTCGCGGTGGTACAGTATTGACCACCCAGCCAGATAATTCAGGACAAGCATGGACAATCTATCTGGATGGGTCGTCCAATCCCAAGGGCAGTGGAGCTAGAGTCTTATTGGATAATGGACACGATATGACTATTGAGCACTTATTGACCTTCACCTTTGCTACTTCAAACAACCAAGTCGAGTATGAGGTATGCATAGCTGGTTTGCAATTGGCCAAAGAGGTTAGTGCAGAAAAAGTAATTGTTTGTAGTGACTCCCAACTGACCGTCTCACAGATAATCAGTACCTACTAAATAGAGGACACACTTTTGGGTAAATACATGGAAAAAGTCAAAAAGTTAATGGCCAAGTTCGAAGAAGCCTCCATTCAGCACGTCCTATAGAGCATAATGTTTGGGCAGACATACACTCCAAATTGGCTAGCACAAAAAGCCTGGGGAGTAACAGGTCGATAATTCAAGAAACCATCCTAAAGCCAAGCATCATGACCATCGAACAAGTACCCATCCTAGAGGATTGGATTGGTCCTATCATTAGATAGATGTTTCATGGTGATCTCTTAGTGGACCTGAGACAAAGGTTCCTCCGATATAGCTCATGGTACACTCTAGCACAAGGATCTTTATACTGCTGGGGATTTTCCACCCCGATGCTCAAATGCCTCGGCCTCGATAGAGCGTAATATGTACTCTAGGGGATCCATGAAGGAAGTTGTGGTCATCATCTAGGGCGACTTCCTTAGCAAAGAAGGTACTGAGGGCAGACTACTACTGGCCGACCATGGATTAAGATGCCTCTGAATTAACAAAAAATGCATACCATGTCAGTTGTTCACCGACCTTCACAAGGAACCTCCCGAAGAGTTGACATCCAATGTGTCCCCTTGGCCGTTCTCTAGATGGGGAATGGATATCATGGGACCCTTCCCACCAGCAGCTAGACAACTCAAGGTCCTGATAGTAGCAGTCGACTATTTTACCAAGTGGATAGAGGTTGAGGCGTTGTCTGTAACACCGTGAATTTTCTGTGTATGTTTTATTAATTATTTA
>NW_017728808.1:0-1105 GCF_001865875.1 Lupinus angustifolius
TATATTCCATGTTTTCAGTGTTTCGAGTATATTTATAGTGTAGTTTTTTTGTTCATTCTAGCTCTATTTATAGTAAAAGTTATACCAACCAATCCCAATAATTATTTTTTTTTTAAATTTTGATTTGATAAACCTGATTGTATACATTTAGGGATTTTAATGAAACAAATTTGATTCTCCCTTTTATTGCTTTATTTTTTTTTTTTTTGAAACTTGAAAATAGAATCTTCTATATATTGTTTTTCCTTTATTATTTTTTTTTGCTTACTTTGATAAATCCAAAAATTAATATAAAATCAACAAAAAATAGTTTTATTTATTGTTCTATTTATTTGTATTTCGAAAATATTATTTTATTATTATTTTTTAATTTTGGGTTAACCTAATCACTTAGATTTAGGAACTTTAACAACATTGATTTATTTTATTATTTTTCAATTTTTTGTTAACCTAATCAATTAGATTTAGGAACCTTAAATCCATTAATTTAGTTTTATTTTGTTTATTTTATTTTATTTTTTTGCAAATGAAGCTTCTAAAAGGATATTATCACTATCTTTAATTTAATAAATTTAATAATTTCAAAAATAATTATAAAAAGTTTATAAAAACAGTTTTATTACTTTTATCGAAAAATACCAAAATAAATAAAATGAAGTTAATTTATTGTTTTTTCTTTTTAAAATGTTTTTTGGGCTTTTTGCAGGCCGGACAAAAATGAATGTTCACAGCTACCAAGGATAATGAGGCATCCCTAGGATACCATAATTCCAAATTAGTTGTTCCATTTATAGATCTCATGATGCGTTTCACAACAGTATAATGTGAATCTTTAGGCAACATTTGAAATCTAGGACACATACAAACACTAAACATAATATCAGGGCGACTCGTAGTTAAATACAATAATGAGCCGATAATCTCATGATACTTGGTTACCTCGATTGCTTTTCCCTTTTCATCTTTGACTAGATAGCAAGCGGACGTTATAGATGTTGAAGCTTCTTTACAGTTTTCATGTCGAACTTCTTCAGCAACTCCTTGCAATATTTCAATTAACGAATGAAGATGTCATTTTCCATTTGTTTGATTTGTAGTCCAAGAA
>NW_017728809.1:0-611 GCF_001865875.1 Lupinus angustifolius
CAAGAGGGCGAAACACCAATATAAATGAATCCAAAATGATAAATACATTGTGAAGCACAATATCATTGTTTTAAATTGTAGATTATATCACCTGATGCAGTTATAATATTGTAGTTGTGATGATCATCACAACCGCAATTATGATATGATATTGAATTATAGTGTTTAATCGCTTTGGACTATAATGCAATCATATTAGACTATATTTAAGTCACGTTAGATCACAACAATTCAAAATTATATTTTTAATTGCAAAACAATTCACATTGTAACATGGCCATAATCTGTATCGGAATGATTACAATGATTATAATCGCAATAATCATAATCATAACCACAATGACAATTTAAAAATGTTAAGCTTTTGTGAAAGAATGAATAAGGAAAGTTAGAAAGAAGGGGATCGTGAGTGAGAGAGAAAACAGAGAAAATGTTGGAGAGAATTGAGAGAGTGATTATTGTATGAATTGAATTATAAATCTACTTTGAAATGAATAGCATGATTGTACATTTATACACTTGCTATTTTTAGACTAACCACCTGATAAGTGCCAAACATACCTAAATTTCATACATTTTTATGGCACTTATATTAAGCATAATTGAGAAAA
>NW_017728809.1:711-838 GCF_001865875.1 Lupinus angustifolius
AAGACTCATGGTCAAAGAGAAAAAGAAGTCAAAATCAAGGTGCTCAAGCAGGCAGCTGATCGTGGACCAAGCCACGCTAAGCTGACCTGAACACCAGCCTGACCTGGACCAAGCTGCTCAAGCAAGC
>NW_017728809.1:844-1103 GCF_001865875.1 Lupinus angustifolius
CGGACCTACTTGGCCGCTCAACCTAGCACCAGACTAATCCTGACACGATCAGAACTCAAGTTTGGCATGGTCAGACACAAGCCTAGCGCACGCCCAAGCTGCTCAACAAGCAGCTCAGCGGTGAACCAGACTCCTGCCCAGGTCATCAAACACCAAGCCACGTCTCAGTTAGCACGGTCAAAGCTGCTCAACAAGCAACTTAGCAGTGCCACAAGTGTGCTAAGCGGTGTGCACTCAGACTTGACTTAGCCATCAAGCA
>NW_017728810.1:0-1102 GCF_001865875.1 Lupinus angustifolius
ATGCTCCCTTACATGTCGTGGCTAATTCAAAGTATCCAGGAATTTTATTTAAAAAAGTATGAAAGTGTTTTTTTCTCAAATGTTATGGAAGATTAACATTATCTGGTTTTACTATGACATAGATATACATTTTCTTTTTCTAAATGGTATAAATAAAAGTATTCATTATTTTTATATTAGTTTCTTAAATTAGTATAATATATATGTATGTATGATTTTATCGAAATATGATTAATTAATGAAACCCGAATTATGTATTAGTATGACTTCACCTGCTGGTTTCAAACATTCATGTTCATATAAGTTCTCAACCATATTTTCATCATCTTCATCACCTGGGCTTTTAAAGTCCACCCCCATGTCTCTGATTTACTAATTTACTTTCAGGTTGTGCTTGCTTCATTCACTCTTTTCAATTTTCATCACATTCAAATTTTTTATTTTTATCAACCATGGTTTCACTATTTTCCGTGCTTGTCCAACCCAGATTGTGATGTACTTATTTGATTTTGTAAATAGAATATTAATTTTGTTCTTTTCATAATCATAAGAGAAAAAATGTATGCATTCACAGGATATGAGTTTTATAGACTGTCTCAGTATAATCCACCGTTCATTCTTAATCATTATTGGCTCTTAAAAACGTAATGCAAATGAATGATGAATGATATATTGACTGTATATAAATCATTACATTGACCATGTATATTGCACACTCCAATCTTAAAATGATATCATTTCAGTCATTTTAATTTGGAATGCTTATATTGATTTGAGTTGGTTAATTTGTAACAACATCCCTTTACTATAATATGTTTTTCTATATAAAATTGTATATTTTTTTATACATTAGAGTTAATAGATGCACTCGAGCCAACGCAATCGATACTAAAAGAATCTCACAATTGGGAAAGATTTCGAAATTGTATTTAAACGTGTATAATATCATAATTGTAAAAAATGTAATGATTTAGTTCAAAGTATGATAAAAATATGATTCTAACTAGTCACCTCCGTATAAAAGCAATTGAAAACATATAAACCTTTGAAATGAATTTCTGATTTTATATTGAATTGGGTTGCTTGTGCAGTTCCTCCTCCA
>NW_017728811.1:0-1100 GCF_001865875.1 Lupinus angustifolius
TGTTTTTTCTTCTATTTTTCTCTTTTCTATAACGAACTTAAAATCTAAATATCGTAATAATCATTAAGTTGCAACACAGATAAACTTCTATTTTTATTTGTTGTTAATTCAGACAGTATGTTTGTACAGATTTCACCACTTAACTAGGGACTACCATAGGTTGCATCATTATTTGAAGTTGTCGATATGAAATATAAGTAGTTTAATAGTTAGTATAATTCATTTTCAAACCTCTTTGTAGTTGTCGATATGAAATATTGCATATTTTGAGTGACTTTGAAATGTTTATTAGTCATAGATTGTATGATCATTGGGATAAATGGTGACGAGAGCTCCATTGTAGAATGCATGACATATTTCTCAATATTCTGGTAGACATTGACAAGAAGTTGAAGCCCAAGTATATGGAATATTATATTCCATTTCTGTCTCTTAACAAAATTTACTTCACCGTGTTATTATCGATTTAAATTTTATTAACAAAATTTACTTATTCATTGAATAAATAAATAGTTGATAATGATGTTATTATTTTTTGTAGATTTGTAATTGTTTCCTGAATATTTATATTTTCCTTATAATTCTAGCTTAATGTGAATTACTTCTTTTCAATTTGGACAATCACTATGATGATGACATACTTCTACATTTTGAATTCCATTCTCATTATCATTGACAATTCCATAAGCATTTTTTTATGCAAATAAAGTTTCTAGAAGCATTATCAATAACCATCGCATACCTTCCCCTTATATTTCTATATTTAGGGAGATCACATAATTGTCAGACATACTTAATGAAATTGCTAAGAAGTATTCCTAGCATCAAAGACACCAATAAAGATATACATCAACTTATGAGGCATATTTGATGAAATTTTCTAGAGTTACAAGATTGAAGCAGACAATTGCATATAGAAAGAAGAAATGAGATGACATGATAAAATTTATAGACCGTAAGTTGGATAATTAAAAATGCTCCAAGGCTTACGGTTGTTGAGACTCACCTCACAGAAACTCTTGCAATCAATATCATGTCAACATTTCTTCTTTTTAGACACTATTGTCATAGTTAAGTTCACACATCAAATAATATATATA
>NW_017728812.1:0-339 GCF_001865875.1 Lupinus angustifolius
TTATTTTCTAATAATATCTTGGTAGCCGCTCAGCGCTCCCGGGGACGTACGCACAATTGGTCGAACTCCGTTAACAAATTCTCTTATTTCTTCTCTTCTATTTATTCTATGCACATTATTTGATTGCTTGTGGCCAACGTTGCGCAAGATCGCTTCCGTTGTACCAACAATTGCTATCAGAGTCAATTGGTATATGACTCTTAACCTAGACGTCAAATAATGGCTAAAGAAGGTGAATGCGTGATGGCTAGACAAGCTGTGTCAAGGATAATGGCAAAGATAGAGTAGATGAGTTGAAGGAGAAGGAAACATGGCAGAACTATAGTGTGGGCGATGTAT
>NW_017728812.1:439-711 GCF_001865875.1 Lupinus angustifolius
CTCTCTAGATGTTGAGAGAATGTTCTCATTGGAGATGATAAAGAGAATATCATAATAGCGTGTGTGAGATGTCATAGTGAAAAATATTAATTGTTAGTAGATCCACAAAAACACAAGGGCGATGGCTGACTTTGATGTAAGGTGTAACATGGGCATTGACTTTGATGCAAGTTAAACACGAGCATTGGTAGAGATGCAGATGTGTGACATGGACATTGGCTTGGATGCAAGGATGTGACACATACATTAGTTAGCATTGACACAAGGTGTGT
>NW_017728812.1:811-1097 GCF_001865875.1 Lupinus angustifolius
CTCCAAGGTTCAGTTTGACTGAGTATTGAAGATGACGATTGTTGGTGAACATTTGCATAGAGGTTCCAATATATCGAAAGACTTCCTAGCAATATGTCGCTAGGCGGCATGTTCCATTTGATGGTGGTACGGGAAACTGCACTACAAGTTTGGAGAGCTAGGCTCTTGGTAATATCGTCAAGGATACTCATAAGGTATATAATGTTGGTGAGCAATTAAAGAGAATTAGACATTGAATAAGGTGAAGTCATATATTCACTAAGGTAGAGATTCTTGTGTAGATTTC
>NW_017728813.1:0-1094 GCF_001865875.1 Lupinus angustifolius
CGAGTTTGATCCCTAATTTTTTTTTCCTTTTTAACAAAAGAGAAAGAAGTTAATACTTAAAAAAAAAATAGAATAAAGACAAAATGTAGAAAAGGAAATAACATTATATATCAAAATATATTGGGTTGCCTCCCAGCAAGCGCTTCTTTAATGTCATTAGTTTGACATCGGTTACCAATTTTTTTTTATTCCTTCTACTGCCCTGATGAGCCAGATTCACCCATCAGGATTGCATTACCACGTTCTCTAGGATTCACTTATGTATTAGCTGAAAATGTTGATTTCTGATTTTCAGCTAATTGTTCGGCCAGTTGCCCGATTTTAATCTCCATGTTCCTTAGAGATGCATCAGTATTCTTCTGATTCGACATGGTCATTTGCATAAACTGGTTTAAAGTATCTTCCAGTTTGATGCTTTTATTGTAGGTGGGGTGTTGAAATTGATTATTTCGAGGGTAGAAGGGTTGTTTCTGAGGAAGATCTTGCCTCCAAGGCTGATTTCTTTGAAATTGATTATTACCCCTTTGAGGGTAATTATTTTGACAGTTCTACCTTGGAGGGTTTCCAACAAAATGCACTTCCTCATTTTGGCAGGTAATGGAATCATGGTCGTCATTACAATTGTCACACCGATAAATTTGCTTCTTTGAGTTTTCTCGTAACTGCTTTGGCAAATCATTGAGTTTTTGGGTCACCTCTTCCAATTGTTGTTGAAGCAATTTATGTTGGGCCAATACTGCATCAGCTGAGTTCAATTCAAGTATTCCACCTTGCCTAGGTGGTGGCCTTCTTCGGTGTTGACTTTTATGATCATTTAATGCCATGGATTTGATAATATCAATTGCTTCTTGCGGAGGTTTAGCCATTAACTGTCCGCCTGCAGTTGTGTTCAGGATCCATTTATGTTGCTGTTGAAGTCCATTGACAAAGATATGGATCAGAGTTTGAACATCGAACCCATGGTTAGGGCATTTTCTGAGCATAGATTTGAATCTGTCCCATGCCTCGCATAGACTCTCCCCAGAAGGCTGGATGAAAATGGAGATAGCAGTTTTCAAGTCCATAAATTTTCCTTGCGGAAAATATCTTCTCAT
>NW_017728814.1:0-321 GCF_001865875.1 Lupinus angustifolius
ACTCACAGCAAGAAAACCTGATACTCAGTGGAAATCAGGGAAGGACACTGACTCAAAAGGGTCTGCTAAGATTGCAGATGGCAAGAAAAAGTTTGACAAGAAGAGACTGCAATGCTACAAATGCAGAAACTATGGTCATTTTGCTTCTGAATGCAAAATGAATAGATGGACAAATAGTAGAGAAGAGGAAGCTGGTTTGGCTCATAATAATCAAGAGTCAGATGAAGAGTATTGCCTATTGATGGCCACGACCAGAAAGGATCAAACAATTGATGACAAAGTTGATTTTTGGTACCTTGACACAGGATGTTCCAACCATAT
>NW_017728814.1:421-644 GCF_001865875.1 Lupinus angustifolius
TTCTTGGTGAATTTGTAATTCAGTTTTGTTGGTTAATGGAACTTACTATTTTTAGGTTGTTAGTTAGTTAATCATTGCTATAAATAGTAAGGCACTTGCATTGTAAAAACTAAGAATTCTTCTCCTCTCTTTGATCAATATACAACACTATTATTCATTGAAATTACCTCTCAATCTCTCCTCAATTCCATTCTGTTCTTTCTTCTTCTTCTCTGCCATACCT
>NW_017728814.1:744-1093 GCF_001865875.1 Lupinus angustifolius
GTGAATCTTCCTGAGGGACCTGTGTAGGTGTGCATTTCCGTGATCAACAGCAGCAAAGAATAGCAAGGATGACAAGCAATGGAGGATTCTCATTGACACTTCCCATCTTGGATGGCAAGAACTATGATCGTTGGAGGAATCAAATGAAGGCCATCTTTGGTTTTCAAGAAGTGTTTGAAGTTGTCCAACATGGCTATCAAGAGATTGGGGAAGGGGCCACTGAAGCTCAGAAGACAATCTACAAAGAAGCAAAAAAGAGAGATTGCAAAGCTCTCTTTCTTTTGCATCAATGTGTTGATGGAGCCAATTATGAGAAGATCAATGCTGCTGAAACTGCTAAACAAGCTTG
>NW_017728815.1:0-284 GCF_001865875.1 Lupinus angustifolius
TTTTTTTGTAAATGAATAACGAGATAACAACACTATTATAAATAGATATGACAGCATTAAATGTATTACTATTAAGATTAGTATAGATTATGGTCATTTTTATTATCCATTTATTCCATTCACGATTAATTTTAATAATACAAATACAAACAAACCAAAAAAAACTATTTAATAAAGCTGGACAATATGAAATGGAAAAGAAACCTAGATATTAAAATAGGCTTTGGCAACAGTGGAGAGAAAAAGGAACCCCACCTTCAATGAATAACTTCTTCTTCATCATC
>NW_017728815.1:384-1093 GCF_001865875.1 Lupinus angustifolius
TGGCGGTTCCGGTGGCAAAGGAAGAAGGGGTCTCCTCCTCCGGTCATGGCTGAATCCCTTCTTGGTTCAACATCTTTCCCCTCTGATAGTTTGCATCTTAACAACTATTATATGTTTCCGCGTGTTCATTTGGCTGGTTGTTTTTTTTGACTCGGTTTGCTTATAAAATTTGCTTGTGTTGTTCGTGGCTGTTTGGGATTGAATGGTAGGGTATTTTTTCTGGTTTTGTTGATTCTTCTTCAATACTATGATGAGAGAATATGAGATATTGATACTGAATTATTTCCATAACCCCATTGGCTTTATGCAACTTTTATTTTTTAGATGGAAGAGGATGTTGAGGATTTCGGCCTTAGATGAATTTTGGTTGAAGGAGGTTGTTTAATGACGAAGGATGTTGGGTGAGAGGAGGAAGATATTGGTGCTGACACAAGCTTATGGCCAAGGAAAAATTAGTGTTTTTGGGATTGACGTTGAAGTAGTAGCAGTAGTTTTTTCTCCTCTGTTAAAAATGTGTCTCCCCTCTCTTTGTAAAAAATGTGGTGTTTTTATAAAGGGTGATAAGAAACTAAACTCTCTACCCATTACTCCTAGAAAATAGGTAACTCCCCCATTATCCCCAACATACTCCCTACACTCCTCAAATCTGGTTATCAACCAATTTTCCTTCACTTAGTTGCTTTATTCTTTATTTCATTTTCCATTTTAA
>NW_017728816.1:0-303 GCF_001865875.1 Lupinus angustifolius
TCTACCCTCCATCAACAAAGTATTTTCTTTAGTCACTCAGGCTGAAAATCAATTGGACACCACTCAGAACAATGAAACAAGACTCCTATCCAATAGAAGGGACAATGACAATTGGAGGAACACCACAGGAAAGGACAATGCAATGATCCAAAGAAGTCAAGATGATAATTGGAGAACCACAAGTGGTAGAAGCACTAATTCATACCAAAGAGGCAGATGAAGGTTGGGAGGAAGAGGATACAACCAAAGATTTTCTTCCACAAGAATATGTACCTACTGCAATAAAGGAGGTCACACCATAGA
>NW_017728816.1:403-710 GCF_001865875.1 Lupinus angustifolius
GCATGGATTTCCTCCCAATTACACCAAGATTAAAGAAAATGAAGGTGCAGTGAACAATTTGATGGAAACCAAGCAATTCGAGAATACCAAACAACAACCTGCCCTACAGTTCAATCCAGAACAGTATGCTCTACTCACCAATCTCCTACAACAAGCAGAGGTGAATTCAACAAATAAAGGCCAACACAATGTCAACCAGTTCAGCCACAAAAACACAGAAGAAAACACTACACCAAGTGATGATCCCAACCATATATCAGGTAACATCTTATCTTGGATTCTAGATAGTGGAGCCACTGATCATGTA
>NW_017728816.1:810-1093 GCF_001865875.1 Lupinus angustifolius
CTCATTGCCTTATTCAGGATATGATTACCATGAAGATGATTGGACGTGTTGAGGCATTGAATGGCTTATATACACTCAAAACGACATCTAAGTCATCTAAACAAGTCTTATGCAATGTAAACAGAATAATTGCCAATAACAGTAAGAATGTCAACTTTGATTTATGGCATTCAAGACTTGGCCATCCCTCTAATAATGTTTTGCACACTATTTCTAAGCAATTTCCTTTAGTTAAATATGATTCATCCTTGATTTGTGATTTCTGTTATATGGGAAAAATGGC
>NW_017728817.1:0-1092 GCF_001865875.1 Lupinus angustifolius
AACAAGTATTATTTATTTATCTAGTAGTTTAATGCCTTGAATTAAGGGGTGGCTGTAATAACTAATAATGACATGCATAAATGTTAGTGTTCTAAATAAGGTTCAGATTATTATGGCAATGCATGTTTTTGCTGGTGTTGGCTACTACTAAGTTTTTTTTTGTAGGTTGGCACTTGTCTATGTTGAAACCTGGGTCTAGTTGTTTTTGTTTTAACTTGTGTAAGTTATTTTAGTTTGGTTTGTAGTAGTATTAAATTTGATGAATGCTAAGTGCATTGCCATTAGCTTCTTTTTCGGATTAATTTGACTTGATAGTTATGATTCCTAAGTCTGAGGCTTGTTTCGACCACAATTTGATTCTAGACCGGAAGAATATTTTAGAGGGGTGAGTGTTTAACATTGTCTGAGTGTGTTGGCAGCCTTCCTGTTCTTCCTTTAGTCTTTAGCATGGAGTGTGTTGGCGGGTTTTGGATTATTGATTGATGTCTTTTGTTTGCTTTCATAACTTCGATCAATCAAAATTTATAATTAATAAGAGTCTGTAATCTTGTTTCAAAACCTAATATGATGATAGATTTTCGTAGATAGGCATAATTCATTTTTTTATTGTCATGTGAGTAAAGTGGTTAAAGGAAGAAATGAGCTTGAAGTGTGCATGTAATTCCTTATTAATTATGCAATGTGAACTGTGTGATGAAATTAATGAACTATCATGTATTGAGTATAGTTCCACGCTTTCCTGGTCGATTCTAATGAAATATTTCCCCCTCTCACAGGTCACAGAGCTATAGGTATCTGATTCTATGAACATGGCATCGAATAGTCCATTATTTGACGATATACGCATCCATTCTGATATTGATCCCCCTCAAATTGAAGAGTTGACAGATGTTAGTGAATTAGTGAATGATCCTACACAAACTGCTCATAAACCTAATGGGATTGTTTCAAGCAGTGTTCGTGAGCTCTTAGAGTGCCCTGTATGCTTGAATGCCATGTACCCTCCAATCCACCAGGTTGTCTATGTATTGATTATGGCTTATTGTTGATTTTCTGAGATCATGAAAAAGCATGTGGTATCTTAATGTAAAA
>NW_017728818.1:0-1092 GCF_001865875.1 Lupinus angustifolius
ATTATATATTTATATATTTTGTAATAATCAATATATAAAAATAATAATTACATTAATAATACATCTATATGTAAAATTTATGTTTAAGAAATAATAATAAAATAGATAATATATAGTTTTAAAATAATAATAAAAAATATAATATATAAGAAAATTAATTAAAAATTAATTTATAAATATGTGAGCAATCATGGAGCAGATATCATAAAACTCATTCTTATTTATTAGTTATTATTACGGATACTTGTAGTAGATGTTTCTAAGAATACCTATAAGTTGGGTTTTTTGTCATCCCTAATGGTGAATGATGCAGTAATAATATAAAAAATGAAGATGATACATCTCATACTAAATTCTCCTACAAATCCTTATACCTACAAGATAGTGGCATGTTACAAAGTTAGATTTATTAATGATTGATTTATAAGTGATATATGTCACTCTCTTGTGAGTAGAATGATTTAGTATGAGAATATAATATTACTATCCAACAAAATTTTAGTCAATGTATACATTTTTGTCACTTCTCTCTAAAAAGATGTATTATTATTGGTGAGAAATAGCTATGTCGTTATTTTTCATTGTTTAATTTAATTGTCAATTATTTATTTCAACTAACCAATGAAAAAATGTAGCATGTGCTTATGGGGTATATGGAAATATTATCCCATTATTATATAATAATATCTTCTAGTGTGAGAATTATGCTTGTCCGTCTAGTCAGGCATATCATTTATAAAAAAACAATGATAATAGAAAAAGAAATAATAGAGTAATAAAAGTTACCAACGAGCGCTGGTTCAAGTGATATATGTTTGATTCACTTTTAAGTCAAGTATTGGGTTCGGATCTTATGGATGAAAAATATACTTTAGAATAGTTAGCTCCACATACCTATAGATATTTTTAACTTGGACATGATTGTTTTCATTTGGACGATTTCATTCCTAAGAAAACAGAGTAATAAAAGCTAGCTCGAACTGGGATTCTTGCGGAATTAAATTAATCAGATGCTTACACATGTTTGTAATTCTTATGATACAAAAAGGAAAAATTACGGGATTGGGGTAGTCAAACTACAGTATCCCAACT
>NW_017728819.1:0-778 GCF_001865875.1 Lupinus angustifolius
GTGTGTCATCTGGCCAATACAAATGGATAGAAAAAGGTGCTAACCCTGCAGGACCCAGATTACATTGGGTACATAGAAAATCTTTTTAATTTGTTTTTTAGGAGTGCTTGAAAGCCATAAGCATAAATGTATTATCATGACAACGACTGTTCAAAGCATATAGCACATGGAGTTTCAAAATTATCTTTTATTCAAGTAATAAAGGCTTTGTTACATATGTAGTGAACATCCAAAGAAAAATCCTTGGTATAGGTAACATTGTTATTTTTTTAAATCTAAGTGCATGGTATGATCGTCTAACAAATTTTCGACTTGAAAAGGGATTTACCAAAGGAAAGGTCGACACTACACTCTTTATAAAGAAAATAAATCAAAGTGAGTAATCGATTACTCTGTTGTTTGAAATTTTAAAATTTTTAAAACTGAGTAATTGATTAATCAAATTGAGTAATCGATTACTCTGTGCTGGTATATATATGATTTTCTGCATTTTTTCAAACTCATCTTCTTCCTTTTTCTCTCTCACTTGTGTAAACACTCTCAAATCTCTAAAAACTTCTTTTTTCATCTGTTTTAAGTGATTTTTGTGTCCATTCATATCACATTTTTAATTCTAAACTCTTCTATACCATCATTTTCGTGATTAGTGGACTAGATCAAAAAACCTCAAATCTCCCAAACCCAAAAATCTAAAACCTTAAAAAACTCAATCCATGTCATCTTCTTCAAGAACAAAGAAGCAACGCACTAACGTGACTCGAAAGAAACAAGGGACTTC
>NW_017728819.1:878-1091 GCF_001865875.1 Lupinus angustifolius
TGTGAATCAAATGATATTTATCCTGAACTTGTTAGAGTATTTTACTGCAACTTGAACTTCCGGAAAAACCGTCTTACTTCCTATATGAAAGGAGAGGACAGTATTTTGGATTTGAAAACTTTTAGTTCATTGTGCTTTAACATACACACTCAAGGTAGCACAACGGGTTTCGGCCTTATTTGTGAATGAGATAACTACGATCGAAAGGATTTT
>NW_017728820.1:0-1091 GCF_001865875.1 Lupinus angustifolius
GTTAACACGATTTCTAGCTATGATGACCTACACAGTATAACATATGATCATATGTATAAGAAATATGATTATAATTTGGTAGCAATGGAAAATAGTAATTAAGAAACAATTTGAAGTCAAAAAATACCTGATCGTCCCAATTAGTTTTGTAAGTGATTATAACTAACACCACAGTTTGAACAAATGTTCCAAACAACATTCCAATCCAGATTCCCTATAGAAAAGTAATAAGTTTGTTCAATTGATAAATCAGTACAAAGTTAAAGTACATTTGAGACATTAGGTAAAATCATACCTTGACTTGCATATCAATTATTTTACCAAGCACAAGTCCTACAGGAATTCCTATAACATAATAACACCCTATGTTTACATATGCTACAATGCTTTGCCACCCAGCTCCAATAGCAACCCCTGTTAAAATGACAATATCATTTCCCTCATATTCTTTCAGATAATACATATGCATACATGAATCCTAAAATTACTAATTCAATGTATAGTTTTTATAAGTTTGTATAATGGGCGGCATAATGTACTAGGTTCCCACATAGTGGAGTATGGGGATGATAGATGCACACATCCTTACTTTCACAAGAGAAAGAAATTGTTTTCAGAATTTGAACCTATGACCTTCAGATCACAAGACAAACAATTACTAACCCTCTAGCTTTTATAAGTAAATAGATATGCATACATAAATCTTAAAATGACTAACTCAAAGTATAGTTGTTAGAAGTATATAAGGGGGGTCCAGTGCATGAAGTTCCCACATAGTAAGATTTAGGAATGGTAGATTTACACATCCTTACTTTCACAAGAGAAGTAACTGTTTTGAACCTCGAACTTCCAGGTCACAAGACAAAACAATCTTACAATTACGCTAATGATATTGGCCCTCTACTTTTATAAGTAAATACCATTGACAAATTAAATCACTTTTGTCATGAAAAAGGAATCAGGATTCAAATCTTAAACCTATCCATTAAATCAAGTCAAAAAGAGTAAATTTTGGAGAGATACCTGAGAGTACAGGTTGGACACTATTTAGAAGTATAGAGATTGACAACAAAGGTGACAAATCCCCAACA
>NW_017728821.1:0-677 GCF_001865875.1 Lupinus angustifolius
ATAATGCATTATGAGAGAATTTAATATGATTTGGAATATCTTTAACAACTTAGTCAAAAGCTTTTAAAGATATTTTAACACATACTCACAAATATTTTTAACTAGAACTATGCACAATAATTAAGATATATAGATTTTAAATTTTAACATCGGAAGAAAGTAACAAAAAAATTAAGTCTTTCACAAAAATAATATAAGCGCAAAACATCGTCTAGATTTTCAAAATTAATATATTTTTACAAATATGTAAATCATTTAAAAAATTAAAGAGAAAATCTAAAAAAAATGTTAAAGAAGGAAAATAAAGATTGCACAGTGTAAAATTGAGATGGTAGAAAACAATTTTTGAATTTGAAAACGTGGTATTAGGTTGTGTGGATGTTATCCAAGTGGCAGGTAGACCTATATAACACTTTTGATTCAAGACATTAGCAGTCATAGAGTTACTTACAAATCCTTAATTTCACCACAACTATGTAGGGCATCAAAACCCTTGATTTATTATACGAAGAAATGAAGAAAAAGAATCAACTGTACCAAGCAATTGGCTTGATCGTCTCCGATCAAAAAAAGGCTTCCCAGTCGGTGATAGTCCTCACCTTGAATCCTTCCTAACCTCCATAAAAAAAGTAGATGACCTAGATTCCCAATCTGATAACCCCAAGGATACTTTATCC
>NW_017728821.1:777-1090 GCF_001865875.1 Lupinus angustifolius
AACGTTTTTCCCATATATACTAGCAAGTTACTCGTGCATTAGCAGATGACGGGTTTTTTTGAAGCATGATTAAGAATACACATATTACATGTGCATTAACATGGTTAAGAACACATATGTTATTAGGAATTAATGTTTAAAATATATTTGATGTACAATAGTAGTATAATTGTTTTTATATTATGTTGAAACTTTGAATAGTATTTGGAATTAATGTTTCAAAATTTATATTTAAATATGATAGAATTTCATATATTTTAGGAAAGGGAATAATGCATAATGAGAGAATTTAATATGATTTGGAATATCTTTA
>NW_017728822.1:0-1086 GCF_001865875.1 Lupinus angustifolius
CATTTTGTGGTCAAGCAGGTTGGTTGCTTCTGAAGCAAGGCAAATGTAGTCTAATATGTGTCTATCTTTTAGGAAACCTCTTTGTTGAGGAGAGACAATTCTAGAGGCAATCATGGCTAGTCTATCAGCAAGCACCTTGGTTATAATTTTGAACTGAAAGTTAGCCAAAGCAATAGGCCTATAATCCTAAACCTTGTTAGCTCCAAGAAATTTAGGAATGAGAACCAGATTACTAGCATTCAAATTAGGAAGGATCCAACCTCTATTGAAAAATTGCATCACCAAATTATAAACATCCTCACCAACAATATCCCAATAGGTTTGGTAGAAACAACCACTAAAGCCATCAGGGCCTGGAGCTCCATCCCCTTTCATGGCAAAAACCACTCCTTTGACTTCCTGCATAGAAGGAGGATTTGTTAACATCTAGTTTTCCAACTCAGTTATAGAAGAAGGAATAACTGAGTTGATCAGAGGAGAGAGGGAAGTCACATTCTCAGTTGCAAAAAGCTCTTCAAAATAATGAAGGACATGATTATCAATATCCTGTTTGCTAGTCAGGATTGTATCACCCACATTCAAGAAATTTATTCCCTTAGTGGCTTGGCGGATTTTAGTAGTTTTATGAAAGAATGAAGTATTTCTGTCTCCATAAGTATACCAATCACACCTAGCTTTTTCTTTCCAGAAAAGCTCCTCCACATTAAGAGCATGCAACATGATTCTTTGGGGTTCATCCTCTTGCTCCCTCAAGTCCTCTTGATGGTTAGCATTCTGAATTGACTCCACTACAACCATAGAAATTTTCACATTGAGATGAATGTTACCAAAAATATCTATGTTCCAAGCCTTAAGCACTTGTTTAAGATTTTTGAGCTTTTGAGCTAAGATGAACATTGGACAGCCAAAGACTCTGTTTCTCCAAGACTCAGCTATAGTTCTTATGCAGTCCTCATGGAGAGTCCACATTTTGTGGAATTTGAACTGAGATAACCTCTGCTGCTTGAACAATACAGAGCACAATAATAGAGGATGATGAATAGAAGAGATCCTTGGCAGGGTGCAGTAAGAGATTTGAGACCAAGC
>NW_017728823.1:0-1086 GCF_001865875.1 Lupinus angustifolius
TGTGATAAGAGAACACTGCCAAGTATTGTTTCGCCTTAGTAAACACATGCATATATGATACAACAAATGTCCTAAACTAAGAACGTGTTAAGAAATTGGGGAGTCCAAGCTTGGTAGATTTACAAATAATGGGATAAAGAATACATAATAGCTCACTAAGCAGATTTGGTACTACGTCTTGATTCAGAACCTCAAGGCGCTAGGTCTATGAGTCCATTTACTTATAAGGCCTTCAAATTATCCAAAGTTAACCATTGTGGGACTTCAACAAAATCACATTTGCACTCCACTAAAATGGACATTGTTACTGTTGAGGCAAAGTAAGAGACAGGAAGAGGGATAATACCAAGAAACTATTTCTTTCTTTGTGAAATGACTTCAAAGTTGTAACTTCCTTTATGTGCTTGATTTTTGTACTGTGCTGTGATTTACACTAGATGGATCCCTGTAACAGCTATGAAGACCTATATTTTGATGGAATTTCTCAATCTGTTCAACTTGTTAACATTGGATTTCTGCTGCTCAATTGCTTCTTTAATGTTGTTTAAAAAATAAATTGGCAGCAGTGTTACATCCCTTTGTCCCAGACTGCATACAATGGTGAGGAACACGACATACGGGGTGAAAATGGAGGGGACTTGAGGACTTGGGATGATGCACTGCGGAAGAGCACTCAAGAATTCCAACATCTAGCGTACAATCTTTTGACATGCAACTGCCACTCGTTTGTTGCCAATAATCTAAATAGGTTGGGCTTCCTGTCTGGTGGATGGAATGTGGTGAATCTTGCACTTTTTATTTTACTCAATGGACGTTGGGTCAGCACACCATCCATGCTGCGGTCTATCTTACCATTTGTGGTTGTATTTTTTCTTGGAGTCACATTTGGGGGATTCACCTTCCTAAAATTTTGGTTCATCTTCACTTCCATTCTTATTGGATGGTTCCTTATTGGTACTTACTGTTTCAACAATCTGATTCAATTGTAGTGTGTTTTTCTTACTGCTACTTGTTCTACTTTGTATAAAATTGTTATACATTATAAGTTTGTGAAGGATATATGCGCTCATTCATATGATTATTGTT
>NW_017728824.1:0-457 GCF_001865875.1 Lupinus angustifolius
TACTCTTTGGAGAGATTGGCGGAGTTGTACATTAAAGAGATTGTCAGATTGCATGGTATTCCCACTAAAATCATCTCAGACATAGATCCGCGCTTCACTTCCAAGTTCTGCAATGGTTTGGAATCAGCTTTGGGGACTAAGTTAAGTATGAGTTCAGCTTATCATCCGCAGACCGATGGTCAATCAGAAAGAATGATCCAATCATTGGAGGATCTTCTTAGAGCATGTGTGTTGGAAACCCAGGCAGTTGGGTTGATCATTTGCATTTGATCGAGTTCACCTACAATAACAGCTTTCATTCAAGTATCGGTATGGCACCGTATGAAGCTTTGTACGGCAGGAAATGCAGAACGCCGTTATGCTAGTTTGAAACGGGGGAGAATTTGATTTTAGGACCCGATGTGGTTTAGAAAACGACGGATAAGATTCGAATGATAAGGGAGAACATGAAGACAGC
>NW_017728824.1:557-1085 GCF_001865875.1 Lupinus angustifolius
TCGGGGCCGAATCTCACCCGGTACGGCTCAAAAGTGGTTTTTGAGTTCCGTAGCTCAGAATCGAATTCCGATTGCGCCGTTGGCTTCGTAATTTCATTTCGAGTCAATATAGATCCTGAGTGCATACCTATTTTCTAAATATTTTTCACTCGGAATGCCGAAATCTGAAATTCTAATCGGATATTAGGATCGGGCGATTTATAATACCCGATCGAGTATTGGCCGATAATACTCGGGCGTGTTTATCACACATGTCCGCAAAGTGGTCATTTCGCATTGGGATGCGAAAGTTGACTTCCATAAAGTAAACCTCACATCACTCAATCTCATCATTAGCCACCCTAGGAGATTTTTTCATCATTGCCTAGAGGAAAAATGATTTCCTTCTCTCCTTAAATCCTCACACTCCACACTTCACTCTCTCACTCTTGCATTTTCAAAGCAGAGGTAAATCCGGTCTTCATTTTTCTCTCATTTTCTCATATGTCTTCTTACATCTTCAATCCTTGATCTCTCAACATTCAACCA
>NW_017728825.1:0-1083 GCF_001865875.1 Lupinus angustifolius
ATCAAGCCTATCCATGTTAAGTTGCCTAATGGAACTGTCATACACACAAACTATTCTGGTTCTGCATGTTCCTTGATCACTCTCTGATTTCATGGAGAACTAAGAAACAAACCGTTGTTGCTCGTTCTTCTTCAGAAGCTGAGTACAGAGCTTTGGCTGCCACTGCTTGTGAGCTTTAGTGGCTCACTTATCTATTTGCCAACTTCAACATCTCATTCTCTGCTCCTACTGTCTTGTATTGTGATAATGATTCTGCAAGACACATTGCTGCTAATTCAGTGTTCCATGAGAGAACTAAACACATTGACATTGATTGTCATGTTGTTAGAGAACGATTACAGGCAAAACTCTTTCATCTTCTACCTATTCCCTCTGCTGAACAGGTGGCTGGCATTCTCACAAAACCCTTGGATCCATCTCATTTTTACTATCTTCTTGCCAAGCTGGGAATCATCAATCTCTATTCTCTAGCTTGAGGGAGGCTATTGATATACTTTCCAGAGCAACAACATAACAAAAGGATGATAACCTACCAAGTGCCTTGCTTCCCAAGCTATGCCTTGCTTCCCAAGCTACTCATCAAAATTCATCAACAAATGAAACAAATGAATCTAGTCTTCTTTTCCTTATTCAATTCATATTAAAATGTATCTGGATTCATCATAGCTTCATCATTCATTAATGTATCTAGCCTAGATTAGATATTTTTCGGTTTCTTGCTAATCAAGGAAACTGATTCTGTTATAACAGAATCAGCTTCATTTCCTCTTTTCCTTTCCTTCTTCAATGTATAAATACATAGCAATGTAAAGTTGAAAGGTATTGAATGAATGAGATGAATTCCTCTTTTGGCAGATTGCAATATGGTATCAGAGCTTGTCTCTGATTACCAAAAGTTGCGCACTCATTTCTCACCATAATCTCTCAACCTCTTGTGTAAATTCTCTAACAATTCCTTCTGCATTTCTCTGAATTTACTATGACAAATCAGATGAGTTTTGAATCAGATAGAGAAGCTTCTTCATTCCTCAACAACATTGATGTTCAGAGTCCATTTTATCTTCATCCAGGTGAAAATCCAGG
>NW_017728826.1:0-1083 GCF_001865875.1 Lupinus angustifolius
GCAAATAATCAACAATGCAGGATATGAAAATGCTATAAGGAAGCAGCTTGGACTAAGACGATGAAACGATGTTCATGATTTTCAGAATCTCCTCAGGCCAATTGATCATCACGTTATTCTTTACAGCGTACATGAAACGCAAATCATTCACAGTAGGCTGTGCATGATTAGTGTTCCGCTGCACTAATATGTAAGCAATAACATAATGCAATAACCTGTTCTCAACAGAAAGTGACCCTGCCTTGGTCAGTTGACCCTGAATATACAGATGAGGGCCCCGAAGGAATGACTTGTACACATCAACGGGATCAAAATTGTCCTTGACCCAAGAATAATCCCATATTCCAAAACCAGACGACGATAAACCTCCAACTTTCAGAAATAAATCATCACTCAGCTCAAACAAACTACGGGAAATCATTGACCAATATTTGCCATCCTTGTATCTAAAATTAGCATAAAACTCCCTAACTAGAGCAGGGTATACGCGTCCCTTCAATTCCAAAAATTGAACGGCTCCTTGAGCCTCCATGTCATGCGGAAAACTAAAGTTTTGTTCCGCTAACCAGGTTAAGTCGGCATACCTGATGTATGTAGGCTTGCGGCCTTGAAATTTTGCCAACCGGGTCTCTTGCAAAATGAGGGAATAATAGGGGTCACCGCGGTCCCGAGTGGAGGGTGAGCCGGTTTCCCTTCTTCGAATGCGCGTTGCTGTAGTCTTGACCCGCTTTGGACGACTCTGCTCCATTGAAGATGATGAACTCGAAACTGAGATTGATGGACAGAGGGGCAAAGCCTAACCTAGGGTTTGGATTGGATGATTCAGAATTGGGTGGATTTCGGATGAAATAGAGCGATTTCGGAAGGTTTGAGAGGTTTAGGATGAGGTTTACTTAATCCTATTGCACCTGGATTAGTATTGTTGCTGTTTCAGAAGATTAAGGCACAAAGAGGTTGCGAAAAAAAAATCAGAAAAAGTGCAAAACCGAGACACTGTTTGCCTTTAACGTACTGGTTTTAATCGATTAACGGGATGGTTTAATCGATTAAAACAGTGTAAAATTTGAATTTTCAAAAAAAAAT
>NW_017728827.1:0-403 GCF_001865875.1 Lupinus angustifolius
TGCCTTAATCGATTAACAGCATATTTTCATATGTATTTTCAATTAAAAAAATTCAAATATGTTATGCACTTGATTCATACATGTTTAACACTACGTTTATGCCAAGGATGCACATATACATGTAGTTATGTGATGCATGAACATATTATAAATGACATATCTCAAAGATGAAATGATTTAAAGATTTATGCATATGAGACATGTGTTAAGGTGACCTAAGCCTTAGACTCAACCTAAGCTAGTCTCTAGTCTAAGTCTAGTACCAATCAAAAGACTTAAGCATGTTGATTTGTTGATGATCTTCAAGCTCTTATTAGCACAAGTTGTCCTCATCAAAACCATGACATATAATGAGAGAGCTTTCCAAAGTGCTCCTCTTGACATGCGCACTTTCAATCTCCCC
>NW_017728827.1:503-1083 GCF_001865875.1 Lupinus angustifolius
ACCATTCACATAACCAAATAAGCTATTCGACATAATTAAAACAAAAAGTAATGGCATAGCATTAAAGAGTTAAAGTAGTCAGCAATATTACAAACCATAATATGTCAATCAAAGACAGATAAAGAGACACGAATAAGTCCTGAAAACAGAAATAACAACTGAATCCATAAAATGCCATAAAGAAGAAATAAACCTAAGGGTAAGATGGCCTAGGTCTAAAGTCTTCTAAACTATGGTGGAGGTGGAGGATGGTCAATCTGATCATCAAGGAATAGCAATATTCTGGTCACCCCTGATAAGCACAGATAACTTATGAAATTTTGAACAAAACATAGCATTCTGAGCTTCAGCAGTAGATTGAATCATATTCCTCATTGCCTGAAATTAGTTGTCTGAATAGGCAGTCTGACGCTCTTCATATTGTTCCATTCCTGTAAAGTATGAATCTTTCAGCCCTTGGAAGTGAAGATCCATACGGTTGTTGAGCCGTTGCTCCATGGCTTCCATCTGAGCTAAACCGAAAGTAGAGTCCTGTGGTGTTGTTCTAGAAGGCTCCCCTTGAGTTGTAGCATTCTGATCA
>NW_017728828.1:0-286 GCF_001865875.1 Lupinus angustifolius
AGTGATCAACACTATCAACCTCCGTGGTTGCTTTAGAATGAAATATGTTGAGATGACCATAGAGTTTTGTCGAATCTACTTTAGTTAGCTTACTTTAAAGTGGTAATCTAACATAAAATATATTGATTTTAAAATATTGTTTTTATGAATGAGGTCAACATTATTAATCATTGTGGTTGCTTTAGAATGAAATGTATTGAAATGACCATGCAGTTTTATTGTTCAAAAGTATTGAATTCACTTGAGTTAGCTTACTTTAAAGTGGTAAGTTTAACTTGAGAGATCT
>NW_017728828.1:386-1082 GCF_001865875.1 Lupinus angustifolius
GTTGTGGTTATCCATGGATGAACATTACTCGAATAATTGTAACTAGGAAAGATCGACTATCCCTTGAGATATTCGATTTTTACGTATTCTAAAACCCCATGTCTGATGGTCATAATCAATTACCATGGTTGGTAATCAATTATCGATATCAAAAATCAGAATCTTGTAGCTACTGTAACTAGGAATGATCGATTAACATGTAGCATAATCGATTATCAATATTCTTCGATGGGCATAATCAATTACCTAGTGTAGTAATCGATTATCGATATCAAAAGTCATAATTCGTTTAGCTATTGTAACTGGGAATAATCTATTAACCTTTGGCATAATTGATTATCATTGTTATAAAATCGTCTGAATGACAGGAAGTATGAGAATGCGAGTAATACAAGATAAAATACTTTTAAAAGGGATTGATGTTCCAAATATGGAACAAATACCTATCACTAGAGCATAAGTCAATGTTATCTACCAATAGTATGGACTGCTGGTGGTAACGGGATTACTTAGGGCCCTCTTGACAGGGTCGTCGACTGTTATGTTGTTAAGGGCAAGGCCCGAAAGGTTATGTTTACCATGCAGCGAGATTGTCTGACCATAAGTGGCTTGGCCAATGGCCCATCTAGGGTGATTCAACGATGGTTCGTGGTGGTGAGAATATTATTCCTCTTTTATGTTATGACGTAAGATCGG
>NW_017728829.1:0-1081 GCF_001865875.1 Lupinus angustifolius
TCGCCTGCCACGCGGGCGGCCCGGGTTCGATTCCCGGCCGATGCACGCCACATTTTGAAGCAGTTGCGTTAGCCGGCCGCTAGATGGCCGCGTGGGTCCTGGACAGGAGCAAGTAGCGCTCGGGGCCAGCCCCGCGTCCGCCACGTATGACGTGCGCCTCGGGGGGCCCCTTTTTTTCTTTATACTTACCTGGCTCAGGATACTTACCGTGATCACGAAGGCGGTAGTCCCAGGGCGAGGCCCGTCCATTGCACTTCGGGTGGGCTGACCTCTGCGAGTATCCCAAATGTGGATACCTCGGGAGTGTAATTTTTGATAGACGGGACTGCGTTCGCGCTGTCCCGGAACAATCACAAGGACGAACAAGAAGAGGAGAGCAGAGGAGAGGAGGGAACCGTGCCAGGGCGTAAACATGGGTAAGTGAGAGGGGGAAAAAAATAAAATAAAAAGGAGATGGTCTGACTGTTTTGGCCGGGCCGATACGCGGCTGCCACTCCCGGGCGCGATCCCACGACTGCTCACCGCGGGGACTTTTGGCTGCTGGGTCAACCCCCCTGGCCCGGTCCGCCCCTCCTTAGCCAACCTGGGCTCCTCGGACTCCTCCAAGGTCTCCATGCCGACGGCCAGCTTCGTGCGGACGCCCAGTCACCATGACCCACCGCGCAGCGGAAGCCCCAGCCTCAAACCATCCTCATCTCCCGGCCTCCAAGGTAGCTGGATTACAGGAGTGCGCCACGACTCCCGGCCTGGCTGTGGTGGAGACGGGACGCTGGGCCACTGCTCCGGCGGGCGTGCGAGCCTGCGGCTTCGAGTCCAGCGCTTCCCGGCGGGGCCACTATTGTTTGAGTCAGGCCGTCTCGTCCGGCGGCTGCATTGAACGTTTGCGGTGAGTACAACTGGCCCGTTGGTCTAGGGGTATGATTCTCGCTTCGGGTGCGAGAGGTCCCGGGTTCAAATCCCGGACGGGCCCATGGTCGTCCAATTTCTAAATTATGACTTTTGTTTTCCTGATTTTAATTATTTTTTAATTTGTTACAGCACCGTCCTCTCCTGTGCCCCGGCTGCGAGGACTGACTACGCG
>NW_017728830.1:0-620 GCF_001865875.1 Lupinus angustifolius
TCGGAAACTTTTATTCTCCACAAATCTTAAAAAAATAGGGAAGCAAGAAAATCATAATACAACACTAAAACTCAATTGAAGTTTAGCCTAAAACATTACTGATTAATTTCTATAATTAATCCATTAATACTAATTACTTAATTAAAAGTGTTCTGAAAAACACGGTGTTACAATCCTCCCCAACTTATAAAATATTTTTCCTCTAAAATTAATCCTACCTTCTAAGAAAACAGATGGGGGAATGATTCCTTCATGCCACTTTCAACCTCCCAAGTAACATCTTCTTCATTCGTCTGGCTCAAAATTACCTTAACTAAGGCGATTTCTTTGCCTCGCAGAGTCTTCACACTCCGATCGGCAATTCTCAACGACAAAGTCTCGAAAGTGAGATTTTCCTTTAACTGAATTGAGTCGGGTTCAATAACATGCGGCAGGTCACTAATGTATTTTCTAAGTTGAGACACATGGAAGACATTATGTAGGTTTGACATTAAAGGTGGCAAGGCTATTTGATAAGCTACTGGTCTGATTTTTTTAATGATTTGGTATTATCCTATGAACCTAGGGGTAAGCTTACGAGATTTCAGAAATCTGCCAATGCCAGTTGTTGAAACCGCCCT
>NW_017728830.1:720-1079 GCF_001865875.1 Lupinus angustifolius
CATGTTCGTCTTGATTCTTTGAATAAATCAGGATATCATCGATAAACACGACTACAAACGTGTCGAGGTATGGATGAAAAATCATGTTCATGTAATCCATGAATACTGCAGGGGCGTTGGTCACACCAAATGACATTATGAGGTATTGGTAATGGCCATAACGCGTCCGAAAATCTATTTTTGGAATGTCTTCCGACTTTACGTGTATTTGATGATACCCGGATCGAAGATTGATCTTTGAAAATACTATATCTCCTCTCAGATGGTCCATCAAGTCACCAATCCTTTACAACGGGTAGTTGATCTTAATGGTCGCGTTGTTCAGTTGTCGGTAATCAGCACACAACCTCATACTACCA
>NW_017728831.1:0-706 GCF_001865875.1 Lupinus angustifolius
AAAAGATGAAGGAGTAGCATATGTTATGCTAATCGGTTCACTAGTCGCAACGTGAACATCGTCATCGTCACCACATAGCTCAATGTCATTCTCATCACTAAAATCACTAACAATATCTAATAATGATAATCTACATATAAACATAGAGTAACAATAAATAACAAATAAAATAAATAAATTGAATTAAAAACAAAACAATAAATTTATATTACCTTGTATAAAGATAATTCTTAGACTATGAATCACTCTCTTGGAGATTTTTCATGAATAATCCTTAGATTGAATGCGGAAATACTAAGGATCAGGACTTTGTTCCTATAACAAAAATTTTATGCCCATACATAAACCAAAATGGAACATCTCTAATCTAGACCGAAGAAACCCTAATTGATTTCATAGTGAAGAAGAAAAGCATACATTGATTAATCATTTGGAATTTTGAAAGTATGTGGGTATGATGATCTTCCAGATGATAGATCCTGATGGTTTTTCCTTCTGCTTCTCTAGAGGGGAATGGGATAACCTTATGGAATTGTGATGGTGTTTTTTATGTCCTTCTGGATAACTCCTCACAATTCACCTTTATTCTCATCAGCCTACTCAACAAAACTTGTTGCTCTACAAATGGGGACCATAACTCATAAAAGTAACTGAAGCGGTTACTACTTAAATTGCAATAATTCTAATTCAGTCCCGTCATCAAATT
>NW_017728831.1:806-1077 GCF_001865875.1 Lupinus angustifolius
AGAATTATATTTGTAACCCATAAATTGTCAGAAATTCTAACAATCACCCATTGGTCACATATATGATTCATCATACGTGTTATCCTTATTTGGCGCTTAAATATTGTCATTATGACTCAGGCATACCTAAATTATCTCGTCCATTAGTCTTGTCTCCATATCGAATCACGGTGAATTTCGCCATATCAATCCTGACTAATTCATCAATGATCACCAACACTGACATAACTAAATGACATAGATACAACATGAAATGTGTAGCATGAAAATC
>NW_017728832.1:0-1075 GCF_001865875.1 Lupinus angustifolius
CTGCCCTCGACGGCAGCTAGGGAGGGAGGGGGGAGGGTGGAGGATGGCGGATGCAGCGGTCTGGACACGATTGGCCCGGTGGGTACGACGAAGGGATCCTTCCTTCCTTCCTTCCTCCACGAAGATGGCGCGCGTGGCGCTCCGCCTGGCAGGGTGGATCCTAGGTTCGTAGTAGTCAATCTAATACGTTATGTCTCGTGGCTCGGATTATCACTAGAAAAACGAATCTGGATAATCAAGCTTGAGCCGCAAAGCAAAGTGAGGTGTATATATTGTGATAACTCTAGCTAATGGGAATCTATCTGATCTTATACATCGGGTGCTGTGACACCAAAGGCCTTGAATGTACAATAGAAAAGAACACGATGAGATGTTCGTGAGTTGCCCAGCATATGCCGTGGGTAGTTTCATGGTGATATTCCAAAGTAGGAGATCCGTTATTCTTCGTGGCTTCCATTAGTGGGGCTTTGACGTAAAACCTTGCAAGAAAGCCTCAGCAGCACGTCCGGGGATGGTCACGTGACCTCACACGCGCAGGGCCCTACTGGGACGGGACGGACCTAGCCTTGGTCAGGTGATGTGGATCGCGTAGCCCGCGCTGGTGGCGCTCCGGAGTCGGGATGGGGAAGGGGTGGACCCGGCGTCGGAGTCATGTGACCAGCTCGCTCGTTCGTTCCCCAGTGATTCGCCGATCCCCATTCTCTGGGGGACCAGGGGGCGTGGTCCTCGACTTGGTGACGTCGGTCGCACCCATCCATCGATGAGTCCACCTCCATCTCTCTGACCGGTGACCATGGCCCTGATCCTTTCATGTGTGCGGGAAGGGGCTCGCAGGCTGACGGAATGCTGTCTCGGTGGGCGCTTGTCTGCCCTCCGGTACGGAGAGCACCATGAGGATCTGGTGGAGGATCCAATCTGGATGCGAGGGCGTGCCGAGCGGAAACCGGACGTCCCAAGTCAGGATGGGGTTGGATGTTGGCTGCATCGCTTGATGGCCTACGACGCTCCTCATCACCCGTGGGTAGGCCTCTCCGGACGCATCTGCCTCCCTCTCGATGGCGTCGACGGAGGGAGG
>NW_017728833.1:0-1075 GCF_001865875.1 Lupinus angustifolius
CTTGTTCTGAAATATTGTCAGGGACAATATTCTGAACATTGTCTTTTATTACCGAATTTATTCTTGAATGGTAACAAGCACAATAACTTGTTCACTATTATTGACACGTTCTTCATCAAAGATAAATTTCCTTATGTTTTCTAACTTCCCAAAATCAACTTCCTCAAGAAATCTTGCATTTCCTGTCTCAAAAAACAATCTTGAAGTGGGATCATAAAATTTATAGTCCCAAGAGCGTTCAGTATAGCCAACAAAATAACAGCTAACTGTTCTTGAGTCCAGTTTTCTTTCATGCAGCCTATAAGGTCGCACCTCAACTAGACAACCCCAAACATGCAAGTGTTTTAAGCTTGATCTTTTATTAGTCCAAAGCTCATATGTGGTTTTGTTAATTGCTTTACTTGGCACCCTATTAAGGATGTAAATTGCAGTCTGTAAAGCTTCATCCAAAAGAGACTCTAGTAAGGAAGAATGATTAATCATACTTCTCACCATATCCATAAGAGTTCAGTTTCATCGCTCAACATTACACTTCATGTTATGTTTGCCTGACATAGTGTATTGCAGAATAATTCCATATTCTATAAGGAAAAACACAAATAGCCCATTTCACAATATCCTTATTGTTCTTTCTTTTCTTATTCTGAGAGGTCATAGTTAAATGAACACTTATAGTCTTATCTCTCTAAAACCTCTCTTTCTCTTGCACATAGTTCTTCTGAGTGTTATAACTCACTTTGAATTGCCTAAAGTGTGCAGGAAGCAAGATCAAAGCCAAGTGCATGAGCAAGTCATCACAAAGCTCTAACTTAAGTGACTTAGTTTTGATGCGAGATTAGACATCTCCATAATGTACTCCCTTATATTCCATTTGCCTTTATACTTCATGGAGATAAGTTTAGCCAAAAGGCTACTCGTCTCCGCCTTTTCAATTTTGGCAAAAAAATGTTCTATTTCTGCAAGGAACTTCCTTGCACTCTGACCCTCATAATTAGAGCCCTGAAACACTTCTGAAATAGAGTGTTTCATAATCATTAGACACATTCGGTTAGAGTCTTCCAATTTCTCAATTTTA
>NW_017728834.1:0-293 GCF_001865875.1 Lupinus angustifolius
ACCATTAGTGGTGTGATTTGATTCTTGGGTCTTTGGCATAATATTATTAGATATTTAGGAAGTACATTTATCATTTTAAAGTAAGCTAACATTTATCGACTAGATTCCGAATAGTTAGATAATGTGCATGTCATTAATTGTTAGCAGGAGGAGTTCAAACCCTTGTAGTGCATTCAATGATTTCTCTTCTATTTCCATTCAATTATTTGAGTGTTACTAATATGGTATCAATCATCAAATCAATCATAATCCTTGTATGGTAGTATTGTTTGATTATTTATTAATTAAACTAC
>NW_017728834.1:393-662 GCF_001865875.1 Lupinus angustifolius
AATCCATGCTTTAAAATTATAAACAAAGATAGTGATCGTGTGTTTGATCCTTCCATAACAGCATTTTGGTAAAAAATAAGTCAATTTCATAAAAAATTTATAATTTCAAAAGAAAGTTGGTAGGTATAACTGATACAGTTTAAATGAAAATTGACCAAAATAATCAATTTTGACTTATATAATTACATGACTAATATTATTAATGTATTTAATGGTCTATGGACCAGATCATTTGAACACATCGGTACCATTTTCAGAACACTAATTTT
>NW_017728834.1:762-1075 GCF_001865875.1 Lupinus angustifolius
CTAAAACTAAAGTCTTTTTGAGATTTTAGATGACAAGGTGTGTGGTTGTTGATATCTTTTAAGAGATAATTAAAGTTATAATCTAAGGATGAATAAGAACAAAACATAATAGAGACAGCCCTCAGCCTAAAGAGTTATTTGTTTCTATCTATCTACTGTTTTCTTTTTCTCTAATTTTTTCTCTCTCTTTCTTTCAGAATTTAGATGTAAAGGTCGCAAGATAAGATTCAGCATTCTACACATACATCAGACTCGAATTTTCCCTTTACAAATGTTAAAATTCAACATTTCTGCACTTTAAAATTCATGAGAA
>NW_017728835.1:0-225 GCF_001865875.1 Lupinus angustifolius
TAGAATAATTATATTCTATATATTCTTATTAAAAATATATATACATAATAATTAAGATATCTAAGGTAAATCTTATTTTTACACACTAGTAAATGTAGTAGATATGCTTGAAAATGTGGAATTGCTTTCCATACTATACTTTTCTACACCAGACAAAAAAAGCTAGATACCTATCAAATTCACAGTTAGTAAATTTCCCCAGAAAATTGAATTTTCAATAAAAAA
>NW_017728835.1:325-696 GCF_001865875.1 Lupinus angustifolius
TTTTGATCTTCGAAGTGTATTCATGCAAAAGGCACAGAACTTCATTTAACACCATTTAAACAACTCGACAAAGATCGCAATATTAATTCAAAATTAGTGCCTATGTAGTAGGTTGAATCTTTCGCAAAAAAGAAATACAACAGACACGAAGATAATTACCAATTTATATAAAAAGAAGATAACAAAAGGTGAAAGGGATACATGAATTAACACAAACATAAACCAAGAAGAAAATGAAGAACGCCAAAACCCTAATACCAAAAGTATTCAAAGGTTAACTGCGAATTTTAAAAATAATAAAATTAAAACACAAAAATGTATTATAAAAAGATAATGAAAAAGAAAATCCATATTTTAGCAAAATCACTCTC
>NW_017728835.1:796-1074 GCF_001865875.1 Lupinus angustifolius
AATAAAAAATCCGAATAAACGAAAGCAAAATAAAATAAAGAAAGATTATAGTTACCCTAACAACAGCAGTGATGTCACGAAGGAGTTTAGGGTACCAAGAAGGTGACACACTACGGCGCGTAGTTGAAACGCGCCGACGACTACTTCTTCGATTAGCAGCACTCAACGGAGTATTCTCATTACGAACACCAAGATCACGCGCCACTAATATTCCCGAACCACCGAACCGGGTAGAACCGGAACCGGTTGAGTCATTGTAGATATCAGATCCGAATAAA
>NW_017728836.1:0-1073 GCF_001865875.1 Lupinus angustifolius
CTTGTTGGTCAGTTCATTAGTTGCATGGCACAGTAAAAAGCAAGCATGTGTTTCTTTGTCCACTGCCAAAGCGGAATACATTGTCGCTGGTGTGTGTTGCGCTCAAATCCTTTGGATGAAGCAAAAACTTAAGGACTTTGGTCTTAAACTGGAAAAGATCCCCATTAAATGCGATAATACAAGTGTCATAAACCTATCCAAGAATCTCGTTTTGCACTCTAGAACCAAGCATATAGAAATTAGACATCATTTCGTACGTGATCATGTACAAAAAGGTGACTGCGTTCTTGAATTTGTTGAAACCTCTAGACAGTTAGCAGTTATTTTCACCAAGCCCCTTCCACGGGATACTTTCTATTTCTAAGAAGAGAACATGGAATTCTTGATGAACAATATCTTGATTAAAACTGTTTAGATGTCTGCTTTATGTCTTGCCTCTATATGTTTATTTGTCTCTTGTTCTAAATGATATATGTTGTAGTGCAAAATTATACCTCATGATAACTTCTTTTCGTGATTAAAAATGTGTCGATAAATCCGTTAAAATGCATGCATAAGCCCTAAAGAGTTGAAACCATTCTGCTAGCTAAAAACCATTTTTTACCGTGTTTAATCGATTAAACACTTAGTGTTAATCGATTACCTGGGCATCATTTTCTGGAAAATCAATTTTTACATGATTTTAATCGATTAACCATGCCCGTTAATCGATTAAAACCAGCAGTTTAAGTGCAAACAGCACCTCGGTTTCACGCTTTTTTCGGCATTTTCTCCAAATGAAACAGGTTAATAGTTAAATCCTAAAATTAATTCATTAACTTTGTTTTATGTTTAATTACATATCTCTGCCTACTTTTGACCTGGGTTATCTTTTTGATAATGTCAAAAGGGGGAGAAAGGTTGTTTTGTTGTTGTTTGATTGTGCAGGTTGATCGTAATAACTGCTTCCGAAATATTTGCGCATCATATCAACCAGTGTTAATACAATCTTCAAGCTAATTCATCAAACAATTGGTGTAGTGTTTCATCATCAAAAAGGGGGAGATTGAAAGTGTGCATGTCAAGATAGCACT
>NW_017728837.1:0-240 GCF_001865875.1 Lupinus angustifolius
GTAACATAGAAAAGGGAGAGAGATAAGTTTTATGGGATAGAGAAATTATTATAAAAAGCAAAGCATAAGTGTAGGCATAGTTCTGACAGATTACACAAAAGCAAGAGGAGACAACATAAGCATAGATATTCCCTATACAACAACCATCGGATAAAAAAGAAAGCAGAGAAAGCATACTACCATCTATAATACACGCACAGAGAGAGAACCAAGGATAGAGCATTTATACACGTAGTGAAA
>NW_017728837.1:340-1072 GCF_001865875.1 Lupinus angustifolius
AACGTATGTTATTCAGCAGTATCACATATATAAAAGATACATAACATATATACAGTAAATATGTTCATAAGCATTTTTGTTAAATTAAATGAAGTAAATTGTACCTCATACCGACATCATCTCTCGAAAAAAGTCCCTCATCGGTTAGCCTTCACTGACCTTGCATTGGTCTGAAGGCGTAACTTGTAAACCATTGTCATAAGCATATCATCCCTTAATTTAAGCACCGAAAAATACATAAAAGCAAATAAAAAGGAGATACGTTACCTTACGGATTCTCCTCGCCTCAACCGCATGACCTACGGTTCCAATGGTCACCTTCTTCACCCATACTGTGATTCTCGCATTTGGGGATATTAGGAATCCCTTGAGCACCGCAACCTCGTCCAGAAATCTCGCATGCAGGAGAGACATAAGGGTAAGTCAACATCCCCANATCCCCAAATCAATCCTAACACTTTGGGAAATAATTAGTCGAGGAGAATAGCTGAATCCCTACCTTACTTTGGTGACCGCCGTGAAAATAAGAACCTCGAATGGGAAGACCATCGCGACCCGAACCTCGAGCCACCGTACCCCACCATAACCACCGCGTCATCACCATTAAATGATGAAGGAAGGTAATAAGAACGAGGAAGAGGATTACCTCTTGATGCCACGGTAGTCTTGGCTGAGGACCGCCGAGAACGGCTTCATCCCAGCCTTCGCAAGCCTCGCCGCCGCCCCTCTGCC
>NW_017728838.1:0-1072 GCF_001865875.1 Lupinus angustifolius
AAAAGGGGGAGAAAAGTTGGGAGAGTGTATTTTCTGTTTAAAACATTTCAGGCACATAACTCCAAATGAAAGGGGGAGCATAGTCAAGAATATCACAAAGTATGCTGCTCTCAGAAAACTACACTATTAAGAAGGTATTGGTTTGTCATCATAAAAAAATGGGACATTGTGAATAAGATCTTTGCTCCTAACCTTGACACGGTTTTGATGAAGACACCAACATCACCAAAAAAAAGAAAATGAAGAATGCTTATGAAGACAATGAATACTCAAGTTTCAAGACTTTTAGTCTAAGTCTAAAATAGGTACTTTTATCCTATACTCTTTATTATACAATTACAGTAATGCTCAAACTATTTTTAAAAGAAAATTGAAACACTTTAAAATACTTAAAATAATTTTCAAAAATAGTATGTAACGGGTTACTTCATCTAAGTAACAGGTTACGAGTGTGGGAAAAGAGTTATCCAACTTAAAACTGATTAGAGTAATCCATTAATGTATTTGAGTAACAGATTACCAGTGTTATTAAATTTGAGTAACCAATTACTCAACTTGTTGTGATCGATTACTCTAATTTGAAAATAAATGGTGAGTGGACAGAGCATTTGAGTAATCGATTACTCAATAGTGTAATCGATTACTGAGAGTTGTTGCATCAGATTTTCAAATTCAAAATGAATGAGTTTCAACCCTAAAGACATGTTTTCATTCCAATCAATTCCTACTATTTTAATGAGACATTTTGGCTGATTGGAAAGCCTATATAAAGACATTGAAACTCACAATCACCACACACAACATATACACAACTCTCATACAAATTTCAAAAACTCTTACACATATTCTGAAATTATTTTCTTCACTTTTGGCAACAAGTTCTTAAACTTTCAAAGTTGATTTTTCTGAAGTTGTTTAAAGTGAAAGTGTTTCAAGTTTACAAACTTATAAAGAATATTATTACTAAGTATACAAAAGAGTTTATTGGATTGCAAGTTACATTAATTTCATAATTGTAAAGACAATTCTACAATTGTTGAACATTCTTCATTATTATTGCATAATACTTTCT
>NW_017728839.1:0-385 GCF_001865875.1 Lupinus angustifolius
TGTATATTATTTATCTACTAACTCTTCTTGGAAAAAAGACAGAAACACCTTTTCTTGTGCATTAAGAGGAACAAACAACTTGAATTTTCTCTTGATCCCGAAATAGAGAAAACACTCAAGAAGCAGAAAAAAAGCACAAAAGAGGGCACATCAAGCAAAAACTATTATCCAAGAAAAAAGAACATAAATGGCAGAAAATCATGAATCCAGGGCAGAAAATCAGAACAGTATTGGTGGGTTTGTTAGCTTCAACCCTAGGAATATGATAAGAATAGGGAGACCCCTAGGCTCTCAAAGGCTAGCGTAAATGAAAATTGGGTTACTACAACTTATATAAGCCAACCCTTTTTCTGGATTAGATTATGAAGATCCGTACAACCACCTC
>NW_017728839.1:485-713 GCF_001865875.1 Lupinus angustifolius
TCGGAAAAGCCAAAGAATGGTTCCTAGATCTTCCAAAACATATTCAAAACAACTGGAATATGGTGGAGGAAAAATTTTTATGAGAAGATATTTTCCGCAAGGAAAATTTATGGACTTGAAAACTGCTATCTCCATTTTCATCCAGCCTTCTGGGGAGAGTCTATGCGAGGCATGGGACAGATTCAAATCCATGCTCAGAAAATGCCCTAACCATGGGTTCGATGTTCA
>NW_017728839.1:813-1071 GCF_001865875.1 Lupinus angustifolius
CCCGAAGCCCCGAACCCCGAACCCCCAAAATCGCGAAACCCTGAAACCCTGAACCCCGAAAACCAGAAACCTAGACAAGCCCCAGACAAACCCCAGACAAGCCCCAGACAAGCTCTAGACAAGCCCCAGACAAGCCTAGACAAGCACTAGACAAGCCTAGACAAGCACTAGACAAGGCCTAGACAAGGCCGAGACAAGGCCCAGACAAGCCCAGACATGTCGGGGACATGTCCGGGACATGTCGGGGACATGTCCGGG
>NW_017728840.1:0-307 GCF_001865875.1 Lupinus angustifolius
TGTTCCGCTAACCAGGTTAAGTCAACATACCTGATGTATGTAGGTTTGTGACCTTGAAATTTCGCCAAGCGAGTCTCTTGCAAAATGAGGGAATAGTAGGGGTCACCGCGGTCCCGAGTGGAGGGTGAGCCGGTTTCCCTTCTTCGTATGCGAGTAGCTGTAGTCTTGACCCGCTTTGGACGACTTTGCTCCATTGAAAAGTGTTGAACTCGAAACTGAGATGGATGAGCAGAGGAGGCAAAGCTTAACCTAGGGTTTGGATTGGATGATTCGGAATTGGATGGATTAAGGATGAAAGAGAGCGATT
>NW_017728840.1:407-655 GCF_001865875.1 Lupinus angustifolius
AAAAAATTTGAATTTTCCAGAAATGAAGCCCAGGTAATCGATTAACCATTGGCATAATCGATTAAATCAGAGAAAATTTTGTTTTTAGGCAGCAGAGTGGTTTCGACTTTTTAGGACACATGCATGCATTACAACAGATTTATCGAGATATTTATAATCACAGAAAGAGGTTAATGAAGAGATATAATTTTGCTTTTTTAACATATATCATTCAAACATGAAACACATAGGCATATAGAGGCAAGACA
>NW_017728840.1:755-1070 GCF_001865875.1 Lupinus angustifolius
GGCAAGATAATTTATGCAAACAACTAAACAATATTTAAACAAGATATGTTCATCAAGAATTCCTAGTTCTCTCCTTAGAACATAGAAGGTATCCCTGAAGGGGCTTGGTGAAGATATCTGCTAACTGTTTAGATGTTTCCCCAAATTCAAGAACGCAGTCACCTTTTTGTACATGATCACGCAAAAAATGATGTCTAATTTCTATATGCTTTGTTCTAGAATGTAAAACGGGATTCTTGGATAGGTTTATGGCACTTGTATTATCGCATTTAATAGGAATCTTTTCAAGTTTAAGACCAAAGTCCTTAAGTTGCT
>NW_017728841.1:0-1068 GCF_001865875.1 Lupinus angustifolius
GAGTGTTCCTTGCTCCTAGCTTGACCTGGAATGTTCTATTGTTGGTTAATGGAGCATTCAGAATTTTCCTCTTATGGTCATCATAAATTGTCATGAAACCATTCAAGAGTTGCATTGTGAGGCCCTTTTCATGCAATTGACCAATACTTATCAGGTTGGTCTTCATATTAGGTACAAATAATACATCACTGATGTATGCTTTCCTGCCATTTGCCATGATAAGAGGGACATCACCTGTTCCTTCAGCAGTGATGATTCTATGATCATCAAATTTCACCTTACTCTTTCTTGTTGCATCAAAGTTTACCAACCAATCTCTATTTCCAGTCATATGGTTGGAGCATCCAGAATCCAAGTACCAAGTATCACTGCCTGCATTTAGATTGCTTGTTGTCATCATCAATTGAACATCAATTTCACCCGAGTCTTCATCATCTTCCTTGACAATATTTGCTTCTGATTCTTGCCTTCCATATTGATGATTCTTGTTAGGTGCTTGACACTCAGATGAGAAGTGGCCAAGCTTGTCACAGTTAAAGCACCTAATTCTTTTCCTGTCAAGCTTTTTCTTCCAAGCTTTGACCTGTTTTCCTCCATCTCTTCTATTGAATGTCTCTCCATGTTCAGTGTTGAGATCATTACCAGATTGTGGGAATTTCCTTGGGCCATTTCTCTGTTCAAAGCTCTTCCCTCGATTCTTGTTAAAAGTCTTTACAAACTGAGATCCCTTCTTGAATGTTTGAGCATACAAAGCTTGGTGAGGAAATCTATCTGCTCCCATTTCATTCATCCTCTGTTCATGGGCCTCAAGTGATCCTTGAAGCTCCTCAACCTTCATTCTTTCAACCTTTCCTAACTCCTCAATGGCCACCACAACATGATCAAACCTTGGTGTCACTATTCTAAGAATCTTCTCCACTATTGTGGCATCATCCATCTTTTCTCCACACGACTTCATGCTATTAGTGTGAGTAATTACTCTTGTGAAATATTTAGAGATTTTTTCACTTTCCTCCATCTGCATGAGCTCATACCTTCTCCTCATTGTCTGTAATCTTATCTTCTTTA
>NW_017728842.1:0-1068 GCF_001865875.1 Lupinus angustifolius
TTCCCTCCAAGCTTTCATCCAAATGTTCTATCTCTTTGCTTTATCAAAAAGTGTGATCGTGCCTCCTTTCCTACAAGACATGAACCTTCATAAAATTAAATGTAATAAAATGACACCTAAATTAAAGACATGATAAATAAAAGTCCTAAACTAGTGTGGGTTTTAAGACAACTCCCACTTATTTATGGTCCTAATTACTAATGTAAGAACTAAAGAGATCAAGGTGGATCCTCCCTTAGGCCGTGGCCTTCCTTGAGCTCTTCATTAAGACTTATGCAAATTAAAGCCTTCTCTTCATGCTTGGTCCCATTTGCACTTGTTTCCATGATAGAAAATATGAGTTGCCGAAGTGCTTCTTGGGCCTTTTTGGTCTTAGCTCTAGTCATAGGTCCTCCTAAGCCATGTAAAGGGTCTTCAATGATGTTATGTCCCAATGGGTTTACATCATCCCCTCCTTCTTCGAAAGAATTCGACCTCGAATAAGCATTTTCATCACCTGTATCAAAAAAAGTTAAGTCAGCCACATTGAAAGTAGCACTAATATTTCCATACTCACTAGGCAAGTCCAATTTGTATGCATTGTTGTTTATCCTTTCCAAGACTTGAAAAGGGCCGTCCCCTCTAGGTTGAAGCTTTGATTTCCTTTGAGATGGAAATCTTTCTTTTCTCATATGGATCCAAACCCAATCTCCTGGTTCAAAGATGACTTCCTTTCTTCCCTTGTTGGCTGATCTTGCATAACTCTCGGTTCTCTTCTCAATTTGTTCCTTCACCTTCTCATGTAGCTTCTTCACATACTCAGCCTTGGCTTTACCATCTTTATGTTTCAACAATGATGTACCTGGAAAAGGTAATAAATCAAGGGGAGTTAGTGGGTTAAAACCATAAACAATTTCAAATGGTGAATGCTTTGTTGCACTATGAGTTGCCCTGTTATAGGCAAACTCCACGTGAGGAAGGCACTCTTCCCATGCATTTAAGTTCTTCCTTAGGACAACACTCAACAAGGTAGAGAGTGTCCTATTGACCACTTCAGTTTGCCCATCTGTTTGAGGATGGCATGTGGTA
>NW_017728843.1:0-263 GCF_001865875.1 Lupinus angustifolius
ATATGCACTATTGACAATATATGTTTTACATTGTTGAATCATTGATAATGATGGTGCCAAAAGTATTTGTTATAATCTATGAATAGGTTTTTGTTTTACCTATACTGGTTTTTTAGTTTATTGCAGTGTAGCATATGGTTAAATGTGAATTTTATTATTACACATATATAAAGTTATGGCAATGTAGTATATGATTACATTTGGAATGGCAGTGCAGTGTATGATTAAACACTCAATTTATATGGGGTTAATGACTTACTCCT
>NW_017728843.1:363-615 GCF_001865875.1 Lupinus angustifolius
ACAAAATTAGGATCACTTATTCTAACATGACACTAAAGAAATAAATGTTAAATGATTGACAATAATAACATTTTCTTACTCTTAGACCATATAATATTTTTGGCAGAATCATTCTAGTGAACAGATCAAAGAATTGTAGTAAACAAATCCAAGAAGGAAGTTTGGTACTCTAACTTGGGAAACAATCCTGGTATTTGTGTTTTCCCTTGTACCAGAGCAACAATTGTCAACCCAAAACATATGCCAACAAAT
>NW_017728843.1:715-1062 GCF_001865875.1 Lupinus angustifolius
TTGTAAATTCTGTTTTACAATTCTACATTCTATATACTCTTATTTTTCATATTGAGTACATACTTAATGATTAGATTACAATGTGTTGTAGGATTGATATAACTTTTTCCTCTTCTCACATGGATGATAATGTTCCATGTTCTAGTGAAGCAATAGTATTCTAAACCATGAAGACATGTTGAATGAGTTANAGTTATGAACAAAAGCATCATCTTCAAATTGCAAAGTAGCATATATAATCTTCAAGTAAGAATATGCTAACATTTCATATCATGATGTTAATATTGTTTGGTTATCCCTATCAATTCTCTGTTAAATCAAAGTCACTGAAGTAGGAATAACTTTTG
>NW_017728844.1:0-675 GCF_001865875.1 Lupinus angustifolius
TATACATTTAATCCATAGATATTACTCCCTATTTAAGTGATATAAAAAAACTATTAGCATGTTTATAGCAGTGGTGCTAATAACATGAACTTTTGTTAATTATGTTTCTATATGACAACTGTAATTCGATGGAGGATATTTAAAAAATATTTTAAGTACACACCACTGTGTATGTATTAATGATTGATCATTGCATTTTTTATATTAAATGATGGAATAATCTATAAGTTAGAGTTTAAGAGTTGGTTACAACTACATACCAAAATAATATCAAAGTAGAAAACGAAAATTAATATTAAAATAAGAATGAGAGGATGATTATTAATGTTTATCTTGAATAACAACTAATTATGTTTATAACAAATTTTGCATACATATAAGTGGGAGTGATTATGAGGTTGTTGGATGAGTAGTTATCAAATTTAACTATAAATAGACATTCTTAGTCCTTATTTGATCACTTACAAAAAAGTCTTCTGCATTGTTGGCAAAGAATTGAGCAACACAGAAAGCATTAATAGCATATTATTTGTTTGTTGCTCCTTTCTTTGCTAACAGTGTAGAAGACTTTTTTTTAGTTCTTGTTCTGCACAACATGCTTAAGATGAATAAATTTTGATCTTATATCATATTAGAATTTAGTGAAGAAATGAAAAATAAATTTTCTTGATTGAA
>NW_017728844.1:775-1061 GCF_001865875.1 Lupinus angustifolius
TGGCCAACTAAGGACTTAGAAGGTTTATTTATAGTTGTGGTTGATAAGTACTCATCTAACAACTTGATAATCACTCCTACTTATATGTATGCAAAATTTGTTATATATATTATAAGTTATTTGAATTCCTATTTTCATTTTCTATTTCAATATAATTTTAACAAGTAGTTGTAACTTGACTAATCAATTCTATCTTTCAAATTAATGTATAAGTTTTTTAATGTTTATAAAAATCAAAATTTAGAATTTACTTCTTTATAGGGGTTGTTAGGATTTACTTTTTATA
>NW_017728845.1:0-1059 GCF_001865875.1 Lupinus angustifolius
TTGATAAGGCCAATACTAAACCAGTCATTAAAAATGTGTATAAAAGGGGAAAAAGGAGAGTTTGGATAAAATAACCAACTTTCCTCTAATACCCTTGGGTAGTTAGAATCAGTTAGTTAACTAACTGCTATTAATAGCTGAGTTAGTTAGAGAAATGGGAGTTTTTGTGTAATAGAGAAACTGATTCAGGAATCAGTGAAATCAACAAGGATCCAGGGATCCTTGAGAGTTCTAATTGTAATCTTTCTTCTGTCCTAAACTTCTAATTCAATAAAAGTACTAGAACCCTATCAGAATCGAGTTGATTCTGAGTTAGGGGCCTTTCCTTTCATTTCTTTGTCTTAATTTCTACTTTCATAGATACCAGTGTCTATCACTGAAGATGCCTATGGCTGGGTGCAAAAGTTAGAAAGATACTTCTCTCTAAGATCTATTTCTGAAGGAGAGAGGATGAGGGCTACTCTGGTTGCTTTAGAAGGGAGAGCCTTGAGTTGGTATCAATGGTGGGAAGGTTGTAATCCCAAGCCTTCTTGGGAGGGATTCAAACTGGCAGTGGTTAGGAGGTTTCAACCTTCTATGGCTCAGAACCCTTTTGAGCTGCTCTTATCCTTGAAGCAGGAGGGAGGGATAGAGGCTTATGTGGAAGATTTCGAGAAGTATGCAGGGGCCTTGAGGGGGTTTCACCAAGATTTTGTGAAGGGGGTATTCTTGAATGGGCTCAAGGAAGAACTCAGAGCAGAGGTGAGGTTGTATGAGTTGAATACCTTATCAGAAGTAATGCAAAAGGCCATTCTAATTGAGCAGAAGAACTTAGTGGTGAATAAAAGACCTCCCTGGGGGTTCTCAAGATCCTCTGTTCCTACTAGGGCTATGCCTTCCAGTAGAGTGGTTACAGTGGAGCCTCCTTCCAATCCTACTAGTAGGAGGGATAGCTCTTCTGTGGGAAGTGTGGCTGCAACCTCTAGAACCTATCCAGAAGTTAACTCTTCTAGGGCTATGGGAGACTTTAAAAGGTTAACTAATGCAGAGATGAAGGAGAAGAGGGAGAGGGGCCTCTGT
>NW_017728846.1:0-546 GCF_001865875.1 Lupinus angustifolius
TCGAGTCCCACTAGAAGCATTCCCGATGGGAGATGTCTTAGGATGTGCATATCGTTATAAAAGATGGATGAAAAGATTTAATTTGCTAACTTTGGTTAGTGTGCATATTCATTTTGAATAATGAAATAGTGGAGAGGAAATTTACGGGAGACGAACAAGCCCCGAGATGTTGAGAGGGACGGCGATGGCGGTGATTCGTCAATAAAGTCTTGAGGGAGAGTCTAGGCGGGACGAGTTCCGTGTATTCCTAGATGAGGTATTATGTTGGATCGGACAGTGCTCACAATGCAAACTAGACGATCTCTGACAACCCCTCTGTGTAATGAGGATCGATGAGAGGGATGGCCATAAACTGTTTGATATGGAACCATCCTAAAATGGACAGTTCCATTGGAACAGATCGATCATATATATATCCTTGTGAGGAATAAGTTTTGGTGCGATCAAATCGCCTTGTTATGGGACATGTACTCTCGGTTATTTCCGAATAGTTATTGAGAGGATAATGATATAAGGATGGTGGACATATGCATACATGGTATTTAT
>NW_017728846.1:646-1058 GCF_001865875.1 Lupinus angustifolius
GGTGTACTCGTATACATCCATGTTTAGATGGACAGGTCAGTGATGATCAGGGGCTACCGCTTTACCATGTCCTAGGAAGGGGCATGGAGCGTTGAAGGAAAAAGATACACTTACACTGGTCCATGTGACCTGGAATTGGATCTCGTATGGGATGGCTCTATTATGCATCTCCCGACACATTACACAGTTCGGGAAGCATCGTTCACCCTACCAGAGCGAAAGTTTGTACCTACCGGTCCATCCGCGCCAGCTGAGGCACGAGGCATATCAGAGGTTGTTAGGACTTGGCCGCAACCGAGGTTCTCATCTACTGACTCAACGCTAAGAGGGACGGAAGGAGCAGGCATGGCTACTTCATCAGGGCCTAAGGGGTACACCCCGGACCCTTCGATGGATTGGGCAGCAGATGAGG
>NW_017728847.1:0-1057 GCF_001865875.1 Lupinus angustifolius
TATATTTTTATAGTAATTGGTTGAAATGTAATAAGTATTTGATATCTTTTTTATTTACTAATTAAAAATATTAATTTTTGAATTTAGAAAAAAAAATTAATTGAAATTTAATTAATAATCTAGATAAGGATGAGTGCATTATAGATAAGGCTAATAATGAATCAAACCAACTCTGTATTTACTTAAAATTTGACTTGTTATTTAGCTCGAAAGTTTTTGTTCATAAACCAAATGAACCGAAATTAAGTTAAATAAAATTTGACTTATAAGGTTCATGAGTTGTCTGAATGTATATTATATATATATGAATTTGATAACATAGGTAACCTCCCTTTTTAGTTAGGTAAATGTTAGAATTATATGTATATATATGTGGAGAGGATCTTAACTATCCATTCTAAGAAAATTCAATGCTTTAAATTATTGAGTATATTTAAACCATTAGATTTTCATAAAATTGATAGGTAAGATATGAAGTGGGTTTTTTAACTTACTTCAAGAGTAAAATTGATGTGTGTGCGTATAAATAACTTAGTACAATATTTTTTCTAAAAGAATTAATTATTTAAGTTGTCCAGATGAACCAATTTGAGTTGAGCTGAACAGTTCGTGAATTTTAACCGAGCCAGAAAAATAAATGGTATAGAACTTAAGTCGAGTTTTGAGCTGAGCAAATCCTTATTAAGTTGAGCTCTAGTTCGACTCCATTCAACTCATTTTTAACCTTAGACTCCATAAAAAATACACATAGAGCAATGTTTTTGTTTTAAGATAACAATTGTGTGTCTTGATGTAGTTTTAAGATAACAATTGTTTTAATATTTGATGATTAAATAAATAGTTCAAGGAAAATATTAAATATATTTTTATGGTAATTGTTTAAAAATATTACAATGTTTAATATTATGCTTTTTAATAATTAGAAAGATTACTAGAAAAATGTATGGAGAATTTAGAATTTTTTATTAAAAAAATATATTGAATGTAAGAAAATTAATAAAATCCATTGAAAAATTGAAATAGAATATATGGCAACAACAATCAAGTTTTAATCATA
>NW_017728848.1:0-1056 GCF_001865875.1 Lupinus angustifolius
GACCATCCTGAGGCCTATGCTGCAAATATTTACAACAACAACAGATTTAGGATCCTTCATCAAGCAGATACAACCCTGGTTGGAGGAATCACCCAAATCTTAGATGGTCTGATCCTTCACAGCCTCATCCAGAGCCACCATTTCAGAATAATAATGATGCACAAAATAGACCATATGTGCCTCCTCCAATCAAACAGTAGAGGCAACAACAAGTGAATAGTAATCATGCTACTGCATCTAGTGAACCTTCATTATAAGAATTGGTGAGGCAAATGACATTGTAGAATATGCAATTCCAGCAAGAGACCAGAGCTTCCATTCAAAGACAAGAATCCTCCATTCAGAATTTGACCACCCAGATGGGACAGGTGGCTACTTCATTAAACACATTGCACTCTCAGAATTCTGATAAGTTGCCTTCTGAAGAATGTAAGTGCCATCACTCTAAGGTCAGGAAAACAGATTGAAGTTGATCTAGTTGCATAAAAAATGAAGCAAACGGTTTTACAAGAGACTGAGAACACTAGTGAACAAATTCTTATTAGTGAACCTTCCACAAGTGCTGCACAACCATCTTCCATTCCTCTTCCATTTCCTCCAAGAGCCATTCAAAGTAAGAAGATGGAAGAGGTAGACAATAAGATCTTGGACACATTTAGAAAGGTAGAGGTGAACATACCTTTACTTGATGCAATCAAACAAATTCCAAGATATGCAAAATTTCTAAAGGAGTTGTGCACTCACAAGAGGAGGCTCAAAGGTAATGAGAGGATCACATAAATGTTTCTGCACTAATAGGTAAACCTGTTCCTCACATTCCTGAAAAATGTAAGGACCCAAGTACATTTGATGTACCTTGCATAATAAGTAATAGCAAATTTTGAGAATGCCATGCTAGATGAAGGTGCTTCGATTAATGTTATGCCTATGTCTGTTTTCAAGTCTCTTTCACTTGGACTTATGCAACCCACTAGCGTAGTGATTCAATTAGCAAACAGGAGTACTGCCTACCCTACTGGTTTGATAGATGATGTCTTGGTTCGGGTTGGTGAACTT
>NW_017728849.1:0-366 GCF_001865875.1 Lupinus angustifolius
CGAAGACATACCTGCAAAATAGATCACTTGCTAGTTTCATGTACCCAAATTATATTGGGTCCTTTTCTCTTAGTAACCAGGGAGTTATCTGCCTTTTCACCCAAGTGTAAACACTACTCGGTATCCCATATTTCCTAATGTAACAGGAGTAAGAGGTGTGGTCATATCTGCCACGGTAGAAACATGTAAGAACTCTATTTTTATTATAAGACTTTTTATTAGCACGAGTTACAGGTTTCCTATATGGTTTATTTCTATGACATGGGGGGATATACCCTAATCCAATGTGGTCCCCAACATTTCTTGTTTTACTTAGCAATGTATCTAATTAGTGTTGACTATCTGTAAGTTTTGCGAGTTTTTCAT
>NW_017728849.1:466-717 GCF_001865875.1 Lupinus angustifolius
GATCATTTAGCAAAATTACCTTTTTTCTATCGGCACTAATTCTTGCTAATTTCTTTAGTTCTTCATGCATCTCGACATAAGCATCATATAAAACATCATATGAAGGAGAATCATCAGAAGAGGATAATGTGTTACAATATACCTCATTATTCGCATCCTTTGTACTACCTGGTACGCAAGCATCATCTGTTATAGTCATTAGGCATAGCTTGGTGGTCTCCTCTTCATCCGAGATGCTTGATGTCGTTTCT
>NW_017728849.1:817-1056 GCF_001865875.1 Lupinus angustifolius
TCATGGCAAGTGAAGCGCTCTTTTTTCTTGCCTTTTCTTGTTAATTCTCGCGCCTCTCTCTTTTGAAATCGCATAAAACATCCTTTCTTCTTCAAGAATTTTTCAAACTTTCGCACGAGAATGTTTAGCGTTTCTTCATCAATGTTAGAATTAGAGTCGTCATCATCTATCTCTTCCAGTAGGTTGTGATGTTATAGCTTTAAGAGATATTCCCTTCTTTTTGCGGTCAGACTCTTCAT
>NW_017728850.1:0-1051 GCF_001865875.1 Lupinus angustifolius
TAAGGAGATAGTCAATAATTCTCAATATGAAGGTACTGTAAGGCAGCAATTTGGATTGCAATGTGGAGACATTATACATGACCTTCATAATTTCTTCAGGCGAATTAACCATTATATTCTCCTTCACAGCATACATAAATTTCAGATCATTAACAGTAGGTTGTGTGTGATTAGTGTTCCTCTGAATCAAGATGTACACAATCAAATAGTGAAGCAATCTATTCTCTACCGATAAAGAATCAACTTTAGTCAGTTACCCCTGGACATACAGATAGAGATCTCTAACATGATTTATATACCTCAACAACATCGAAATCAGCAAGCCATTCACAATCACCTAGGCTAACACCAGTAGTGGATAAGCCACCCACATTCATAAAAATGCTACTATCCATCTCAAACAAATTTCTTGAAATCATAGACCAATATCTACCATCCTTATAATGGAAGTTAGCATAAAATTCCCTAATCAAAGCGAGGTACAGATTACCCGTTAATTTCGAAAACATTACAGCTCCCTGAGCCTGCATACCTTGCGGAAAATCGAAATTCTGTTCCGCCATCCAGGTAGGATCGACATACCTTATGTAGGTGGGTTCCCTTCCTAGAAATTTGGACAACAGGGTCTCCTGAAGTATGAGTGAGTAGTAGGGATCTCCACGATCGTGTCTCACGTTCGGATTTGAAGATGAAGCATTAGGAGGCCTATGAGTGCGGTGAGCAGTTGTCTTGAACCTCTTCGAACATCCTCTTTTCATTGATGAATTGAGGTGCACAAATGGGTAAACGTGAGGTTTAATACTTCTATTAAGCTAAGACTTCGATTTTTCTATTTGCATTTGAGATTTTCAGAGAAAATGAGGAAGAGGGGGATTGAAAAAGTGACAAAAACACTTCAGATTCTAATATATATGCTGCCGTTAATCGATTACGTGCTGCATTTAATCGATTAAGCAGTGTAAAAATTCCAGGTTTTCAGAAAAATGAGCCCAGGTAATTGATTAAAATAAATCTTAATCGATTAAATTTAGTGAAAATTGAAATGTTTGCT
>NW_017728851.1:0-1049 GCF_001865875.1 Lupinus angustifolius
GTTTTATATAAGCATTACAAGAATAAAATATTGATACTTTGTGTTTTGCTCATTTCTTTCTCAATATTGGAGAAGACTATTTTTGTGTGGCCAACTAAGGATTTAGAATGTTTATTTATAGTTGTGGTTGATAAGTACTCATCTAACAACTTGATAATCACTCCTACTTAATATGATCCAAAATTTGTGTGAAATATTATAAGTTATTTGAATTCCTATTTTCGTTTTCTATTTTAATATAATTTTAATAAGCGGTTGTAACTGACTAATCAATCCAATCTTTCAAATTATTGTATAAGTTTTTTAATTTTTATAAAAGTCAAAATTCAGAATTTACTTTTTTATAGGGGTAGTTAGGATTTACTTTTTGTAATTATCTCTAACATTTATAAATATTAATACAGTTAATTCATAGATATTACTCCCTATTTAAGTGATATAACAAAACTATTAGCATGTTTATGGCAGTGGCGCTAATAACATGAACTTTTGTGAATTATGTGTCTACATAACAATTGTAATTCGGTGGAGGATATTTGAAAAATATTTTAGGTACACACCACTTTGTATGTAGTAATGATTGATCTTTGCGTTTTTATATTAAATGATGAAATAATCTATAAGTTAGAGTTTAAGACTTGGTTACAACTACCTACTAAAATAATATCAAAGTAGAAAACGAAAATTAATATTAAAATAAGAATGAGAGGATAATTATTAATGTTTATCTTGAATAACAACTTATTATGTTTATAACAAATTTTGCATACATATAAATTTTGCATATATAAGTGAGAGTGATTATGAGGTTGTTGGATGAGTACTTATCAAATTTAACTTTAAATAGACATTCTTAGTCCCTATTTGATCACATAAAAAAAAGTCTTCTGTGTAACGCCCCGAAAAGTACTCGTTATTTATTACGCGGAAAAGTGGGTAAATTTTTTTTTCAAAAAATTGGTGATATAAGATTGTTTCCTTTTTAAGAACCTTTCTTTTCCGGAACATCACTTTAAGTAACATATAACGCAGAAATCAAAACCGGTTAC
>NW_017728852.1:0-1049 GCF_001865875.1 Lupinus angustifolius
TGATTTGATGGATCAACTGAGAGGAGCTACAGTATTTTCTAAGATTGATCTGAGATCTAGGTATCACCAAATACGCGTGAAGTTGGAGGATATTTCGAAAAATGCTTTTCGGACGCTACGGTCATTATGAATATCTCGTGATGCCATTTGGTGTAACCAATGCTCTTGCAGTATTCATGGATTACATGAACAAAATTTTTCATCCTTATCTCGACACATTTGGGGTCATATTTATCGATGATATTCTAATTTACTCAAAGACTGCAGAAGAACATGCCGAGCATCTGCGAGTGGTGCTACAGATATTGAAAGACAACAAGCTTTATGCCAAACTTTCGAAATGTGAGTTTTGGCTGGAGTCTGTAAATTTTCTTGGTCATGTGATCTCGAAGGGAGGAATTGCAGTGGATCTTGCAAAGGTGGAGACTGTAATGGACTGGAACTCTCCTAAGTGAGTAACGGAGATCAGGAGTTTCCTTGGTTTAGCGGGCTATTATCGGAAGTTCATTGAAGGATTCTCCAAACTGGCGTTCCCACCGACTATGCTGACCAGGAAAGATAAAGCGTTCGTCTAGACGGCCAAGTGTGAAGAGAGTTTTCAGGAATTGAAGAAGAGGTTGACCACAACACCTGTTTTGATCTTGCCAAATCCTAGCGTAAACTACAATGTGTATTGTGACGCGTCGAAACAAGGATTAGGTTGTGTGTTGATGCAACAAGGAAAGGTGGTGGCTTACGCGTCAAGACAGTTAAAGACTCATGAACAGAACTACCCAACGCACGATCTGGAACTAGCTGCGATCATGTTTGCTCTCGAGATTTGGAGACACTATCTGTACGGTGTAAGGTTTTAGGTTTTCAGCGATCATAAGAGCTTAAAGTACTTATTTGATCAGAAGGAACTGGATATGAGGCAAATGAGATGGATAGAATTCCTCAAAGATTATGATTTCGATCTCCAGTACCACCTTGGAAAGCAAATGTGGTAGCTGACGCATTAAGCGAGAAGTCTTTGAATATCTCGACGATGATGGTTAGCGAGATGAAGC
>NW_017728853.1:0-1044 GCF_001865875.1 Lupinus angustifolius
AGAATTATATTTGTGACCCATAAATTGTCAGAAATTCCAACACTTGGAGTCTGATTTAATACCTAAGCATATGAATATTTTATTTCTAACAACAAAGAATTCAACATAAAGAAAAGGAATGATGTTTCATGTGTAACACCATGTTTTTTCAACTAAAAACTTAAGTTTTATTATTAAAAAATTATAAAAGTTTAAAGAGAGTTAAAATATCAAGATGTTAGAAAATTAGAATAGATTTAAATTCTTTTTGAAAGAAAAGTCCATTGTGCGGTAACATTCAAAATTAAAATTATTCCAAAGCCATTATACATTATATTCAAGCTCAAAACTCCAAACCATATTCTTAAATGAATCTCTCCTCCACATTATCATAATATTTATCCTATGTATGTTTGGTTGTATAGAAAATAAGAATAAAGAAAATAAGGGAGAAGAAAAGTTATAGAAAATATCACTTTCCATAATTTAGTTCTAACATTAAACAAAAGAGGAAAAAAGGTATACATGAGCCGAAAGAAAACTTTTCATTCATTTTTTGTGCAGATAATGAAGACAAGGAAAGAAAATCTTTCAAAATTCCAAATTTACCCATTCACCATGAATGAATTGAAAATCAATATTCTACGTGAAAATATGTAAAATGCTACAAACTTCTTTTTTTTATTTTCATTTCTATGTGAAATTAGTAAACTCAATTTTGTTTTCGTTGACTTTAAACTCAATAAAAATGGATGGAAAATAAAAAAGAAACATATTTACTTAAAATTACCAACAAAGTAACAAATGATAAATAAATTAGAAAGACAAAAATATAATGTGTGGAAGCGATATGGTTATCAAAGGTGTGTGATACTTTCTTTAGATGCACGTGGGAAGAAGGTATAGTAGGTTAATGATTTTCAATGAGTTTATATGTTACTTAAAAATATGAAATAAATATTATCAAAAATAAATTATTTATTTATGTAATTTGCAACAACAATAAAAATATTGTTAAAAATTAGAGATACTACATAAATTTAGATATATATATATATATATATA
>NW_017728854.1:0-1043 GCF_001865875.1 Lupinus angustifolius
GATGTGAAGCAAATCAAAGGCATACTTTAAAATTCCTCATTCAATTGTAGCCTAAATGCATTATGTAACGTCGTTACTTACCTACCTTTGAGTGGCTGCTTACATGTGGATATGGATATTATTTGGCAGTTTGATTGTTCGACAAAGTGCAAAGGATCATGGTGGGATTTAAAAATAGATATATGGTGATGGAGGTTTTTATGGATCCAAATAGAGACCAAGTTGGGGTTGATCCTATAATCATTACCCAGTTTAATGTCAGTAAAACAATAAGAGACAGCATCCTGGTGAATTTTGGGGAATGTGGTTTGGGTTCGGCAATAGGACCATTCCTGGGTAAGTAACATGTTGCCTGTAATGTCTTATTTTCCTACTGTTTATTATCTTCTGATTTTCTTTGATAATACTCTGACAATTTTTTTCTTGAGCAGTGAAGTATGTTAATCCAGTCACCAATCTGTGCATCATTAGAATTTCAAGAGAGGACTACCAAAAAGTATGGGCTGCAATTACAATGGTCAGAAGTATTGGAAATTACCCTGTGGTGTTTAACATGCTGGATTTATCTGGTAAGAGAAAACGTTATGCTATTGCAATTTTAGTTATTTTTTTTATAATTTGTTTTGATGGATAATATCTTCAGAGAAAAGATAATGTAGAAACTATGCTAATTTAGCTACTTGCTATCATTTCCCATTGTCTTATTTTGACAAATATTTTTCCTCAGTTGAAATTTCCCTTTGTAATCATCATATCCTAGTGCTGCTATACAGGGCACTACTTTTATCAGAAAAGCTATGCATTTTTCTGTCACTCGGATCATCATTATCATCTTTCATTCTCAATAAAATTACTTCATATTTCATAGCTAGTACATTGCCCCTAAATTGTTGTGCTTTAGCATAATAGAAAGTATGAAATGGTGGTCATCACTCATCACTGCACCAATAGTTGTGCCCCTTCCCCCAAAACACTACCTGTGTTTTGTGCTCCCCACTCGAAACCAGAGCTTCTCTTTCTGACAATCTTTTTCTGGCCAAGCA
>NW_017728855.1:0-317 GCF_001865875.1 Lupinus angustifolius
GAAATTTTGGTTTCATAGTCCAATGCATGTAATTCTTCCTTTTTGCATCACACTAAACGTAGTTGTATGCTTAATTGTCGTAATAAGTGCTTATGTTTATATTTCTGTTAGATATAGAGTCATATTTACATTGAAAAACTCTCAAACTGGATACTGTATGTTATTATATAAAGAGATATGATTGAATGTTCATAAACTAATTGATATAATTATTATTGCTAGACATAGATCTAATATTGGTAAAGTGTTAATATAGATCAAGACATTGACTGCTAACACAAATGAAGTGTGCACTAATCTCAACTTATATGCATAGT
>NW_017728855.1:417-664 GCF_001865875.1 Lupinus angustifolius
AATAATTTAATTTTGAAATGCTAAGTTAGCAAGTCTTTATGAATACGACAATCCCCTTTCCTTATACTTATTTGCATACGTAGGAAGTTTTTATACTCCTAATTGCCAATTTAGCATCAATCAAAACAAGCATTAGATAAAAGACTACACATCAAAAGCAATGGAATAACAAAGAATTTATATAGAAGAGTCATATTGAATACATCGAACTTAATAGTTCCATTTAATCCAAATTATAAAGAATTAA
>NW_017728855.1:764-1043 GCF_001865875.1 Lupinus angustifolius
GATTTCGAGTAATTGTGTTAATTTTGAGTTTTCTGCTCATCGAAATTCTCATTAAGCCTAGTTGTTGCTCTCAACAAATTCATCTTTGTGTGTAGTCACATGTTTTAGTTACAAGAATCTTGCTCTTTTCTCCTTTTTATATTTGGAATGATATAAAAGTAATGTAATAAGAATTGTTAAACGATTTAATCCTAGACATAATATAAATGATATTTATGTATACTTAAAATATTCAATTAATCCTATCATCTAAGATAAATTTTGCACATATTAATACAT
>NW_017728856.1:0-247 GCF_001865875.1 Lupinus angustifolius
TTAAATTATCTGGTTAATTAATTAATTATTAAAAGAAACAAATTTATTTATTTTATTATTGTTATGCCCGACAAGATTGACCTTGGTCCTATGTATCTCTTTTAAGGGAATCAAGGCATACATAGTTCTTTAGGTAGAAAAAGGTTTGTTGGTTGAGGGTATTTTAATTAATGAGAATATATTTTTTTAGTCAAAAATATCTATTTTGCAAATTTTGTTTATTATTGAAAAAAGTTTTTATTTGGTT
>NW_017728856.1:347-1042 GCF_001865875.1 Lupinus angustifolius
AATGGAATTTAATTGATTTTGAGATTTAATCGATTTAAAAGAAGCAGCGTAGCGCGACCTTTCGAAGATGATATGAGAAAAAAGATGCATTCGGGGTGACCTTCTCTCCATCTTTGATTAAATCTCAAAATTATTTTATTTTTTGAGAAGTGTTTGTTATCATGTTTTATTTATAAATTAGTTATTGATATTATCCAAAAAAATATATTATTTATTTATTCAAAAAAAATATTTTTTATTTATAGACTAGTCTCTGTTAGATGTCATACAAAAAACTACATTTTTTTATTTGTTAAATGGTATTATAGTATGCAAATACAAATATAGACATAATACAAAAAAAGAAATAAAAGAAATAACCCTGTTTGATTATGTGTGGGAGAGAGTATGGAGCCTTACTGTACTTGGACCCGCGTGTAGGGGATTATCCGCATTCACTGTCGCAGGTATCTGGTGTGATGTTGCACACTACAACTGGGATGCATTTCACCTCCTGATTGGCTAGCTAAGAGTCAATGTGAAGATGGTGGAAGTATTCTGATCTAGTGGCTATGGTTCAAGGAGAAACTAGAACAAGCAGATTTTATAAAAAGTGAGTGATCAACAATGGATTTTTGATAACCTGAGTGAAGGAGGACCCCAGTTAGCATAACATTGTTAGGTATCAGTGGTTACAATACACCTAGAAGGGGGGG
>NW_017728857.1:0-1042 GCF_001865875.1 Lupinus angustifolius
GGTTTTCACATAGAAACCTAAAGCATTATAAACGGGCAGAAATAATCAGAAGAGAGGGGGACTCCGTGAGAAAAGAGAACACAAAAATAGGAAAGATCAAGCAGATACACATCAGTCCAAATACACACAGAGGCAGGAACCAGAGAACAAAAGGCAGGAACCAGAGAACAAAAGCAAGAACTCAACAGGAAGTCAGTAAAAGCAACGTTAGATAAGAACACATTCAGGGACACACAACATAGCTACGCATACATAACCACGAGAAATCAGCCAAGAGATAGTGCAGTAAAGCATCCAGAAACAAAAAGCAGAAACGAGATATACACAAGCCTACAGAAATCAGAGAGACATTGCAACAGTGATAAAAAGAGAACAGAGATTACAGATACATATACATCACAACAGAGGCAGAGATTACAACACAAATATCATACATCTAATAAATCAGAGAGCTATATAAAGAAAATAAACCGGATTACACAGAAGCAGAGTGACGTACAAAGCTCGTAACCAATCAGAAAATCCACGCCTACACCAGCACACAGAAATATCAGGCTACATACACCTACAACACAGGAAGGAGAGCATACTCAGGTAAGCATTCAAAACCATAAATTTTGTTTTATGAACACTCCCCGCTCTATATGGCTTACACGTTAGACTTGTATGATTAATTCATAACTGTTTATAATCGATCATAACACAGAAACACGTATACATATAGTGGATTGGAATGTAAAAAGCATGATTGAAATTTGTTTTAGCCTATATGTTTCCATCAATTAGTACCATCAATAGGATTAGGCAAAATCTTCATAGAAAAGGGATTATTCCCTTGTTATTACTGATCGGAACCTTAATGAAGTTCATACAAAGGGTAAGGATTCATTGTAAATAAAGGAGAATGATTACCTCTCCTCTGATCTGTTGCGAGTGATCGCTAAGGGGAGATGCTCGACTTAGTCGGCATGGCGTAGGTCTTCGGTATGCCTTAATTGGTTCTGGCTCAACCATTAATGACCCCGGATCATCACTCTGTAAA
>NW_017728858.1:0-317 GCF_001865875.1 Lupinus angustifolius
ATTTACCAAGATTCATTGGTCTTGCTTCCACATCAATTAGGAAGGGTTCCCAACAAATCTCCCCATTCTTGAATTAATTGATGGGTATCACCAGTCTTGCACATCTGCAACATTCAGTTAGTTTCTTGAGTGAAACTATCTTGGTCATCATGTCGGACCAGTTGTCATCTGTATGAATTTTCTCTAGATGCAACTCACCATCCTCCAAAGCATTTCGTATCCGATGATAACGATAATCAATGTGCTTTGTCCGAGAATGAAATGTAGGATTCTTAGCTAGGTGAATTGCACTTTGGTTATCACAGTGCAAAACATAT
>NW_017728858.1:417-1042 GCF_001865875.1 Lupinus angustifolius
ATTTTATCTCCTTGTCAGCTTCAGATGCTGCAATAATTATGATTCGGTTGTTGATAATACAACACATCTTTGTAACTTGGGTTGCCAAGATACAACTCCCCATGCAAAAGTAGTTAGATAGGCCGATGTAGATTTTTTGGAATCTACATCTCCAACCATGTCAGCATCTGTGTATCCAACTAACATAGGATCTTCATTACCAAAGCATAAACATTTTTTGGTAGTTCTCCTCAGATATCTCAATATTCACTTTATTGCCTTCCATTGCTCTTTGTCGGGATTGGACAAGAACCGACTCACAACTCCAACTGCGTGGGCAATATCTGGTCTTGTAAAAATCGTAGCATACATTAGGCTTCCTATCACAGAGGAATAATGAACTCTGCTCATTTCTTTCCTTTCTTCATCACTAGTTGGACGTTGCATTGTTGTTAACTTAAAATGTCCAGCAAGTGGAACACTGACAGACTTTGCCATATCCATGTTGAATCTCTTAAGAACTTTCTCAATGTACTTCTCTTGTGATAGCCATAACAACTTCTATGAAAGATCTCTGATTATCCTTATTCCAAGGATCGGTTTTGCAGGACCCAAGTCTTTCATAGCAAAAGACTTGCTTAAAGCA
>NW_017728859.1:0-275 GCF_001865875.1 Lupinus angustifolius
GACCCTATCCTATGATGAGTTCTTTCGGGTTTCGCAATGCCAAAGCGCCAAAGAAATGTGGGACACATTACATGTGACTCATGAAGGCACTAGAGAAGTCAAGCATGCCAGGTTGAATGCCCTAACACACGAGTATGAGTTGTTTTGTATGTTAACAAGTGAATCCATCGGTGATAGGCAAAAACGATTCACTCATATAGTTAACCATTTAGTTGCTCCAGATAAATATTTTACCAAAGGAGAACTTACTAACAAAGTTTTACGTTGTCTTGACA
>NW_017728859.1:375-736 GCF_001865875.1 Lupinus angustifolius
AGGACTCCAATGATCTTGACTCCATGCCTTTGGCGACATTATTTGGAAAGCTTCAAGAGCACGAGATGGAGCTTGGACGCTTGACTATGCACGAATAATCAAATTGCAAAAAGAAAAGTATATATGTCAAAGCAATAACATCGCAATCTACATAAGAGAGAGAAGAAGACGAGTCTGATTCAGATATGGATGATGAAACATTGAGCATTCTCGTACGCAAATTCAGGAAATTCCTAAAGAAAGGAGTCTTCGAACGTTTCCAGAAGAAAGAAGCGTGCGAGTCAACCATAAAAGGCAAGGGTAACAAGGAGTGCTTCACTTGCCATGAGTGTGGTAAGCCAGGACATATGAGGTTTCAATG
>NW_017728859.1:836-1041 GCF_001865875.1 Lupinus angustifolius
TTCTTATGTCGAATTTCATGATGAATTAAAGAAATTAGCTAGGATTAATTCTGATAGAAAAAGAGTAATCCTTCTAAAGGAACAAAAAATAGTTTCATTACAGAAATAATTAGATGAAATAAAACTAGAAAATGAAACATTAGATCTAATCTAATTTTGTAATGCATGCAATTTCTCTAATGATAATTTATGTCAATCAATTGTC
>NW_017728860.1:0-236 GCF_001865875.1 Lupinus angustifolius
TAAAATATTTCTTTGATTTCAAAATCATCATCTTTCATCAAAATAAATAACATGCATGTATTCAAAACACTAAAACAGCCCCATGAACAACAAGATTTCATGTTTTCCAAAACAATAATTTCTAGATTCACGAAAACTCATTTTTCGCGTTCTTGCGTATAACAAGAGATAGGAAAGTTTTTTAGAAAATTTTGACGGATGAAAATGTTTGTAACATACGCATAAACATCATACTC
>NW_017728860.1:336-1039 GCF_001865875.1 Lupinus angustifolius
AAAGGAAGAAGAATGAAATGCAATGTAGAGCCAAGGGTTTCTCTACCTTGAATAGGCTCTTTAAGTAGAGTAATTTAGATTAGGGGGTGCAAGCCAAGAGTTTCAAGGGGTTTTATGGCTCTTTTAAGTGGAACAAATCAGAGTTAGGGAAATTGAATCTGATTTATGGAGGCAAACCAAGGGTTTCCAAGATTAATGGTGCAATGGGTAAGTGAAGGGTTTATGGAATTTAGTGTAAAGATGAGTAATTCCGCTTGCTTGCCACACAAGTTTCACTTGGGAAAATGAGGTGACTTTTTCAGAAAAACATTCGTGATGAGACCATTCCCAAGTATTATCGTCTAATACTTGGTTGGATATTAAAATCTTCCAATTACAGTCAGAATTTCGAAATGCCGAATTCGGAGTGAAAAAATATTTAGAAATGTGTTTTGGATAAAATTGATGTCTATCCTGACTCGAAATACTATTTCGAAGCCAAAGGCGCAATCGGAATTCGATTATGAGCTACGAAACTCAAAATCACGTTTTTGGGCCGAATTTGGGCCTAATAGCAATCCAAAAGCTTTTCGTCACATATAATTATGAAAATTTACTACAAGATAGGAATTCACAAAACAAGACTAGCACTCAACTACGATTTATCCTAATTCATTAGCGATTAATTTCTAAAATTATTTTTTGTTAAAAATAAATAATTAAT
>NW_017728861.1:0-1039 GCF_001865875.1 Lupinus angustifolius
GCTCTTGAAGATTATGTGGCCAAAGGGAAAAGAACATTAATGTTGATTTCACCATAGCCACTTCTTTTTACATGGCTATAAATTCTCCCTTTCTTCAAGATGATCTTCAGCCACTTCTTTTTTTGCTTGGCTCAAGAAATTCTTTTCATCATCTTTTTCTTTTAGCCAATATTCAATAATATATATATATAATTTAGTCAACTCATAAACATAATAAATCGAACTATATTTATTTTAAATTTGACTCATTTATTTAACTACTTCACCTAGTTTTTAACTCAAGTTTAACTTGTTTTATTCCTAAACCATTTTTATACAACTAAATAACGAGTTGGTTGAATGGATTACAAATCCTAATTATACCAAATCATCATTTGAAAACCCAAGAGTCCTAGCGTTATACTCACATCATGGTATAGACGTACTCAGGGCTTTAATGCCATGCTTACCAATAGTTTTATGATTGAGTTTATAGTATATGCACAGTCGCTGTAAAGTTTTTACACTGTTAGCATATTATTCACCATTGATTTGTATTACTTTTATTTGAGAGTCAATGATAATTATTATATTAATGGTATATGATTTTTACTGATAGTATAAAAATTGTATACACTGTCAGTGTATACATATTAAATTCTTTGTCATTTTAGAGAGCACATATCAAATATCTAAATGATTTAATATGTGTACCCAAAAAAGATTAGATGCTTATCCAAAAAGATGAAAGATACTTTTCATAATACCAAAAAAAAATACATTAAACATATAATAGTGAAATGTTTATATATAGCCATACATTTATACGAGAAAAAGTATACACACATGACACAATAACTTTATACCTCATAGTCACTATTATATATTTCTCATTTGCGTCTAGCTACAATAGGACTCTTAACATGATTTACATTATTTGTCCATAGTAGCTCCCCAAATTGATAATCTCCACGTTGAATCACCCTTGTTGCTTGTACAACAACTTGGAATGTTTTCTTCTCACCAACCTTCTTAAAAGTCAATGAATTTGGAACAACAA
>NW_017728862.1:0-1036 GCF_001865875.1 Lupinus angustifolius
TGTTAATCGATTATCTTCATCCTGTAATCAATTAATTAGGGGTGACTCAGCATTAAGTGTTGAGTTTTGAAAAGCGGCTATTCTAACCGCTATACCTATTCAACCCCCCCTTCTAGGTGTATTGTAACCACTGATACCTAACACCTAAGAGATGAAGAACTTAAAAGTGAAGACTTACCTTGGAGTTTCTTAGAGAACCAAACTGAAGAAGAAAGAAAATGCCATGGGTTTTCTCTAGTTAGAGGGGGGGCTCTTTTTAAAGAAAATGAATTTGATTTGGAGAGACCAAAACCAAAGGTTTTTGAAAGGGTGAATGTTGTAATGGTTAGATGAGGGATTTAAGGGATTTTGTGTAAGAGATGAGTATTTTTGCTTTCTTGACAAGAAAGTTTCACTTATGAAAGTGACGTGACCTCTTCGGTGAAACATTCACGATTGAACCATGTCCGAGTATTGTCGGTTAATACTCATCTGGATATTAAAAATCTTCCGATTTTGGTTTACGGTTAGAACTTCGAACACAGAATTTAGAGTGAAAAATATTTAGAATTGTGTCATGGAAGCAAATGGCGCACCCGAAATTTGATTACGAGTTACAGAACTCAAAACAACCAGTTATGGGGCCGAATGCGGGAAAATTTGGGTCCGACAGCAACTCAAAAACGTTTCCTCGCATAAAATTACTAAACTTTACCACAAAATAGGAATTCACAAAAAAAAACTAACACTCAACTATGGTTTAGCCTAAATCATTACCGATTAATTTCCAAAATTATTTTTTGTTAAAATAAATAATTAATAAAACATACATAAAAAATTCATGGTGTTACAATCCTCCCCCACTTATAAGATTTTCGTCCTAAAAAATTAAGTGTACCTATTAATAAAAAAGACAGGGATATAATTCTCTTATGGCCTCCTCGACCTCCCAAGTCGCATCTTGATGAGTAATCGATTATAGAAAATTGAGTAATCAGTTACTCAACTTTAGTAACTCTAGTAATCTGTTACTCAAAGATAGTAATGGATTACTCTG
>NW_017728863.1:0-1035 GCF_001865875.1 Lupinus angustifolius
ACTCAAAAACACGTTATTGGGCCGAATTCGAGTGAGATTTGACCCCGGCACGTTATTGGGCCGAACTCAAAAACTCTACTTACTTTTCATATTTCATTCATTGTTCTTGAGCATTATCTCTTCAGTCTTACTGACTTGATTGTCAGATACCTTTTTCAGGTACCTCCACCGACGAATCCCAGTTTACTTTCATCCATATTCCAAAAAAACTTTAACCCGAATATTCAAGCAGTCTTACTCGGACCTCCAATCCGATCAAACTTGTTCATCGACAAAAGAATAGTCTGATTTTATGAAGTGCCATAGAAAATATAATAATTAACATCCTCTGTTTTGTTTGCTCTAGGATATTTTGAGGAAGCTGAACACGACAGGCTTCAATTCATGGGACGCTTCTATTTTGTACTTGCTATGAAAAGGTGGAACTTAATACGTGCTTATTAACATTTTCGAAAAGTATCAATAAGAAATTGATTTAATGGTATAAGATCATATTAGATATTTAGGTAGATTAAAAGGTTAAAAAATCTACTCCATAAAAAACGTTATGAAAGTAGTATTTTGGTATTTATAATGCCTACTCTAAAGTAGTGGTACTTATATTATTATTTTGTCCAAGGTATATGTTAAAAAGTATAGTTGATAGAAAATACTATTGAAAAGTTTTCTTACTCTTAGTCTTAGTGAGAGAAAAATTGATTTGTCATGATAATGTCCAAAGTAAATAAATTTTGAATTCTCACATTTGCAATATAGAATGTTGCATAATTGTTGTTGTAATGTCAAATTTTGGATATGAAATGATTTTTTTATCCATATCTTTTTTTTGGTTACCTTATCCATATTATTCTACCTTATTACTTTTTAAGCAATTATATTTTTAAAATAAATTATATAAATATGCTATATCAACTAAACAGGATAATAAAATTTATTCATATATTATATACCTTAAAACATACTCAAAATCATATCACCAAGCAAACACTACCTTATACATATATACACACGCGTATATATATATATATATATATA
>NW_017728864.1:0-1035 GCF_001865875.1 Lupinus angustifolius
GCATAATAATCCTTCACAAATTCAACTAGCATCTTATTATTCTCAAAATCTTTTATAACAACACACATATACTTCTATGAAATCTTTTTGTAACTTCTTGTACCTCTACCTTAATTAAATAAATAAATCTCTTCCCAACCCAAAAAGAGGTGAACCATGATGAACTATGATGTAGGTGTATTCTAAGAGATTCTTTATTCTTTAGACCAGAAGATAAAGATAATGGTAGGTATTAGGTAGGTAGCTAAAGGTAGCCTAGCTAGTTAATAATAGCAGCCATTGCTCGCATTTTCTTCAGCTCTGGGTTCTACAACCACTCTTCGTCATCAAACTATTCAGTATTTGACCATCATGCCAGCCTATCACAAATTGAAAAGAAAAAAGTACATTTTCACATGAAATTATGTAGAACATTTTACAACCATAGTATTCATTAGCATGTATATATAGTGTGTGATAGAGATTGAATATGAGAATGAATTACCAACAAACAAATTTTAATTAATCCACAAGTACATTTTTATTTTGGTCCATTAATTTTTTTACATACACTAGTTTGGTCCTTTAATAGTTGGAAAACTCAAAATGAGTCTTAAATATTAATTTTAAATTAAATTAATTATTTTTAGCATGTTTTATTATACTATTTTGACTTATATTTATGATGATTGAGTACTAATTTGAATTTTATTTCTAGAAAAATGAAATTGGTACATACGGGAATATTTAACAACTATAGTGGATATTGACTCATAATCCACTCTCATTCTATCCTTCATGTTCTTAATCAACAGTTAATCACAACATATATGTTATTTTTCTAATAATTTCTGAGTATGATGTAACATATATTATTTAAATATAAAGGTTAGACATAAATTATACCTAATATTCGATATATTCTCAAGTCATTTCAACTTTGAGTTCCATATATTGAAACACTATAATTAATATAAAATAAAGTATAGATTTGAATTCAAATCACTATGAGATGCAAAATTACTAGAATATGAATCAAACTAAAAACCCTCCCCA
>NW_017728865.1:0-654 GCF_001865875.1 Lupinus angustifolius
ATTGCAATATCAAAAAGAACAAGTTCTTTCATATACAATTGAAAATACGGATGTCGTATGATTTTGAAAGATTTAAATGCCTTGGATCAATGTGAACATTATTTCTAAATTAAAATTGGCTCTGACTCTGGATTAACTTTGCTGTTCATAATAAACGTCGGCTTTTAACTCACTATACAAAAAATGGCACAACAGGTTAAGGATTACGAAGAATTCACATCATTGGTAGGTATTGACAAATTGTATCATTGCTTATTGTAATTTTATAGGACCGACCGGAATGAAACCAAAGTATGGTCTTTGGCGAGCTTTGCTAAGTTCAGAAGAGAAACTTCAGTTTTTCAAAAAATATTCTAAATTCTATACGTGAACAGAATTTATCCTATCAATCAAAATCTCAAGTAATAAATTACGTATTCAGGTTAAAATTTTACTCATTCAAAAAGGAATCCTGTTATAGGGTAGGAGTGGATTAACTTTGGTTTAAGATATTACATCTCTCTACATCTCTCTGTTGAAGTATAATAAATATATAAAATTTAGACTACATGTTCGTGACCAAAGATCGTCAAACTCTCATGAACGGATCATTATTCAATATTAAGGTGTACCACCCTCTCAAGCATGAAACATTAATATCAAATGATGTAATAT
>NW_017728865.1:754-1035 GCF_001865875.1 Lupinus angustifolius
ATCAAGTACGGGAATTGTCTGAAAAAAGACATTACTGAACTTGGTTTGAATTTAGTTTGATGTAGAATTTGACATATTTATAAATATCAAAAATTTGGACAGATGTATCTTCCTAAAATTAATTTTTGTAACTGGAAATTTGAAGACTTCAATAATAAGATTTTTGGTTAATTCGTTATTGCGTTTCGTTATTTCGTAAATTAGTTAATTAGTCACTTCGTTACTTAGTTAATGAGTTATTGGTGTTTAGAAAATGACTTATTTTGTTATTTAATTTTTTG
>NW_017728866.1:0-1035 GCF_001865875.1 Lupinus angustifolius
AAAACAATTTGGCTATGTTGGACGCATCAACAGTCTTCTTACTTGGGCCTGAAACAGACCTGAATGGCCTAAAAAGCCCATTCCTCACAACGAAGCAATGAATTGTGTTTTTTTGGCCTGAATCCTTATTCAAAAAGATATAATAATGATCATTCTGATATCAGACGTCAAACTTGTGTAAATCCTACCAATCCTTTCCCACGAGCGACTTTATCTTTGATATGCGCAATCAGACTTCCTACAATAGTCTCCTCCACCTCTGAAGAGCTCGACCTCGACTTCTCTTCTTGATAAAGAACCTCTTCTACCTGATATTCATGAACGTCAGAAACATTGAAAGTATTGGATATATTCATGGAATCTGGGAGAATTACCACATAGGCATTGTCATTGATCTTTTAGGTCACCTTGAACGGACCATACTTTTGTGGCTGCAGTTTGTTGTAAATACCAAGTAGAAACCTCCCCATTCATAAGAACACCATCACATCGTCCCCCACATTAAAAAGTTTAACTCTCATGTGTTTCTCAGCGGCATCTTTATTCTTCTACATAGTAGCTTCCAACTTATACTTGACAACTTCCTTAACAGCTACAATCTCCTCAACCATAGTCTCATCTGCTACACTAACTCTAAGTGCCTTAGGTAACTTAACCAAATCAAACACATGCTTCAGAACATAAGTGTAAACTAGAGAAAATGGTGACTTCTTTGTAGTTGAGTGTACATCGTTGTTATAAGTTAATTCCACCTTAGGCAAAGCTAGATCCTATTGCTTCAACTTATCTCCACAAACACTCTGAATCATATTTCCCAATGTTCTATTGGTTACCTCAGTTTGTCCATCAGTCTGCGAAGAGTAGTATAGCTCATGTTCAGCGATGTCCCAAACAACCTCCAAAGAGTAATCTAGGAATGACTGAGAAATTTGGTGTCTCTGTCTGAAGTAATCGACACAAGAAGCCCGTGAAGGCGCACAACCTCCCTGAAAAACAATTTGGCTATGTTGGACGCATCAACAGTCTTCTTACTTG
>NW_017728867.1:0-1034 GCF_001865875.1 Lupinus angustifolius
GAGGTGTTGATAAGCCAAGGTGATGCTCGCCACAAGAACTTGGTTATTGATAAGAGTTTAATCTTGGGTTAGCCAAGAAGGTTTGGACAATGCACAATGATATCACAAGGAAATAATCCTCAATTCAATATGAATTATACTCAACTTAACTTGTTTATTTTATAGTGAAAAACATACATATATAGACAAGCCAAACTTGGCTCCCATAGTTGAGAATAGAGAAGGCATTAAAGGCCTAATTCATGATGATCCAACATAGGGTACCATTTGACACAAAGGCTATTCTTACATATGCTTACTTCGGGTAACATGTGCCTATTACAATCAAGACTATAATTAAAGACATTAAACTTAAGGAATAAAGCATACGATTCTTGTTGATGCTTATGTGCCCACAACTTGGTGAAGTGAAGAGCCTATGATCCATTGCCTAATTGATGTCACAATTTTAGACATGAATCACATGGTAAAAAAATTGTCTTCAATTAAAGTTAAAGCTCCACGGTTGATGAATGAATGTAGATGGCATAGGATTCCTTTTCCTAATTATAATCCACGACTAGAATTGATTATTCTATGAACACATGGTGAAATAGGAGTTTAGTCACCCTTAAATGTGTCTCACGATCTAGAATTGATGAGCATTGGATGCCATCCTTAAGAGTAGAATTTCCTCAACCAAATGAAGTTTCTTTGTGAGCTAAATAGCTTAGGATATCGTTGGGATATTTATGTTCAGCAAGCAAAGCCCCCAACGGCTAGAATGTGGTATTAAACCACCATTAATGATCACATTAAGGACTCCAACATGCACTTTGAGATTCCCACGAGCAACATTTCTCTAATAGCTCTGAGTTTAACTTGGAATGTTGTTTGATGAATTGTGCCCAACTGCCTTTTGCTCCAACGGTCTAAAGTCGTCATTAATGCTCAACTTAAGCCACCCACGGTCACAATAATAAATCCCACGAGAATCACCTCTCCAACAACTCTATTAGTCTTTATTTACCTGCCAAGTAACAATATACAAAGTT
>NW_017728868.1:0-1032 GCF_001865875.1 Lupinus angustifolius
TATATATATATATATATATAATTAAGACACTCAATAACGCTTAATTAAACAAGCGATGTTGAATGTATTGATGTCGCACATTCAACAACGCTTTTCCAAAGGAGCTCTGGTGAAACTGTGTTGCATTTCAATATGAGAATGTGACATTCAACAATGCTCATTCAACAAAGTGTTGTTGAATAGATGACATTCAATTGTGCTCATGTAAAGGTGCATTGTTGTATATGCGATGTTCAAAGTTTCAAAATTGTTCGTTTGAAGGAGCGTTGTTGTATATGTGATTTTCATATATTCAACAACACTCCTTAAAAGGAGCAATGTTGAATGTCAATTCCTAATTCTAAACAATTAATAGACAAATGAAGCACCAACATCCACAACACAGAAACACACATCCAGAACATGCACCAAAACATGCTCAACACAGAACAACTAAAGCATACATCCACAACACCAAAATACATCCACATGAACATATAAAATAGAATAGTAACAAATTCAATAGAGAAAATGCATTCATCAATAAAATTAAGTATATATAAACATTGAACATAAATGGTATCTTTTTCATTAATTTGATAAACCAAAATAGTACATTGTATTCCCTAAGCTTGTAATCTGTACATTTTATTCCCTAAACTATAATCTAAACATATGCTACAATATATACATCGGTTGGCTTAACTCTAAAACTAAGTACATAATTTGACCAATCTTTCCTAAGCTGAGTGATTTGGTCATCGGTATATTCCTCTACATCAAACTCAACTGATTCTGGCCACTGCTAAATGATGTCCTTCATAACATTTGGGTCATGCAAAATCTGAAGACTAACCCACTTTGATTGAGCTCCAAGCCTTCCAAACACAACCTTTTTCGAACATAGATTTCATCATGTCCTTCACCTTCCCCGGAATATGCAGCACTTAGCTTCAGTTGAAAGGTGCACAAATCATGATCATCTGACGGTGATGGTGATCGAGGCCATACCCGATGCAAATAATATAACAATTAAAACTGCAGTACTAGGAA
>NW_017728869.1:0-478 GCF_001865875.1 Lupinus angustifolius
GAAAAGTTCATCAAAAGAAACAACTTAAAACAATTAACATTCTTAAGAATGATAAAGAAGATCCTAAAGAGCATTTTTATAAATGATTAATAGGATCAACTGATGGAGGAGGAAGAATAGATGAATCAATTGCACAGGTTAAAAACAAAATCAGAAGAGAAGAAATAATGACAAGAGGAACAAAGCTCCAGAATTTCCTATGTTCCTTTTGAGGATAAGCAAAAAAGAAACCTATTGATGTTCTTAAGTCTATGCTTAAGATCTCTTCGACAAAAAGGATCTATATTACAATATAACATTTTCAAATTTAATGTTACTGAAAAAAGATAATATGCAGATGCGAACTATATAAAGACTATGGGAGCAATCCCCATCACCCCTTATGCAACCATATAAGTTCGTTTGAAGTCAACATTACACAAATTAAAATGTTCACAAGACACCCCGTAACAACTATGCAATATTTTGCCACCACTCA
>NW_017728869.1:578-1031 GCF_001865875.1 Lupinus angustifolius
AATTAAGCATACAACACAGATAATGTTTGCAATAGAAAAGCCAGGAAAGAATAAAGGTCGCGTAAATGATCAACCATATAGAAAACAGGGGTGTTAACTGCTAAACCAATTATATTAACTTCATTGAAGAGCTAAGCTTTAATGCATAGCTAAGTCTACCTTCTATAATGTGATTGGAAAAACCACCTAATTGATTACGTGAGGCTATGAAACCTGAGCAAGGTTTATCAAGCCATTCATGTTAGGCAAATGCCATACTTAACAATTAAATTTACTATCCACTGGAAAACCAACGATAAAGTACTTGCAATTATACCTTTATATTAAAGGGCAGACCACAGTGCAAGAGACTCCCAAAACAATCGATTCCTTATATAACAACTGTCAGTTTAATCCATAGGCAAAAGAATAAACAAATGCCAACTTCCCAGGTATTCAAAAAGATGATTTGTG
>NW_017728870.1:0-1031 GCF_001865875.1 Lupinus angustifolius
TAACTTCAAAAAAATTATTAAATATGGTATAATTGTAAACTCAATTATGTCTTTGATACAAAAAAAAATATGAAAAATTATTATAGTCATCACCGTCTAGGATTAAATCGGGTCACCTACGTGACAGGCAAGAATACTTGACACTATACTACAACAACTTTGATGTTATTAAATATTAATATCAATTATAATCTTAATACTTTCACGGAATGAAAACTATGAAATGCTTTCAGATTTTGCCATCCTTTATACTTGGGAGTCGGTTGTTATAGTCACCCCATCAAATCTAATGACAAAGTATGTTAGAAACATTAGTCAGTTGTGTGAGTCAAATATGGTGTAAACTAATGTCTTCACAATTATATGATTTTATTTTAGATAATCTACTATGTCTTAAATATAATTTTCCAAAAAATATATTAACAATATAAAACATAGATGAAATAGATGTATGCTTATATAGCATCTACACTAAACATCCTTTAAAGTTAAAATTAATGAATTAATTTTCTTTCAAATAAACTTATGAATTATTTATTAATTTACACCAATATCCTAAATGATATTTCATTTATTTAGAATATATATGATAAATAATATGTATAAAAGTATATGCCTAAGCCAAACATGAGCTCTTATATGATAAGAGTTGAACTATAAAATTAAAAAGTATGCCAAATATGAGCTCTTATATAGTAAGAATTGAACTATAAAAAGTATGCCAAATATGAGCTCTTATATAGTAAGAGTTCAGCTATAAATCATGGATTAATAATATGAGCTATTATATTATTAGTGAATCTCAATTTTATTTTCTACCTCATAACTAAAATAAAAAAGAGAGACTCTTTTTACAAAAAAGTAGTTAAAGAAAAGATAATAGATATGAAAATTATATGAGATACACTAGTTAATGTCATAGAATAGTCTATATAATTATTTGTCTCATTATTATTTGGTTAAGGTAGGACTATACAATAACCCAATATAGGCTAGCATGAACTAATCGTTCCTCATATATATAAATAATG
>NW_017728871.1:0-1026 GCF_001865875.1 Lupinus angustifolius
CTATCACCAATGGAGTAGGTCCATGAGAATGAGCCTTATTTCCAAGCAAAAGTTCGAGTTTGTGGATGGCAGCATTCAAATGCCAACAAAGGATGATCCAATCTTCAAAGCATGGGAAAGGGCTAACAATATGTGGTCACATCTTGGATTATAAGATCAGTTTCCCCATCTATTTCATAGAGTATTCTTTGGATTGATAAAGCACATGAGATTTGGGAAGAACTCAAAGAAAGGTTCTCACAAGGCAATCTGTTCAGAATTGCAGAGCTACAAGACAGCATAACCAATTGCAGGCAAGGAGATCTTAATGTTAGCAAATATCACACTGAAATGAAGACCCTATGGGATGAATTGGAAATTTTCAGACCCCTTACCAAGTGCAATTGTGATAGTGAAAGATTCAGAACTGAGGACAAAGTCATCCGATTCTTAAAAGGATTGAATGATTCATACTCCAATATAAAATCACAAATCATGTTAATGGAGCCCCTTCCAAACATGAACAAGGTACTATCACTAGTGATTCAGCAAGAAACTCAAATGTATGGCAGTGAATCAGAGGCAAAAACAATGAGCATTGGAACCAATTGGAAGAAGAACACACCATATAACAAGGATGCAGGCCAAGCTAACAAAGGATTCACTAAAAGCAATCAGAACTCATACAATAAAAGCCCCTGGAACAAGTCATCCAATTCAAGCAAATTCTGCACTCATTGTAAGAAGCCTGGACACACTGTTGAGAATTGTTACAGAATTCATGGATTCCCCCCTAATTTTCAATTCACAAAGAATCAACAAGTCAATTCTGTGACCTCTGGGAATGAGTCTGAGCACCAAAAGGGGGATGATGCTTCTTATGGACTAACCAAAGAACAATACCAAAGCTTGATCAACCTATTACAAAGGCAGACTAATCAAAAACAAGATCCACCTACTGATCAGAATATGGCTAACACATTATCTACATCTTCTACACCTAGAGATCACAATGAGGAAGGTATGCCTATATCTCAATGGATATTA
>NW_017728872.1:0-1023 GCF_001865875.1 Lupinus angustifolius
GATTTCCTTGATTTGAGGAAGCTTGATTTGAATTTGGTGTTGGTGGCTTGGTTCCTTGCATTTGAATTTGGCCGATTTGAGAATTATGTGGAGATTTGAAAAGATAATGAATAGATTTGTTTGTTGTGGCTGATTTGAAAAGATTATATTTGTTGGCAGCAACAAATCTATCTTCACCCTCTTGATTATGGTCGTGTGATCCTTGATTGATCAAGGGTTGATCTCTTCCTTGCTTGGTCGAATTTTGTATGATAGGATTTGACTAAGTTGCTTGTCAAATTTGAATTCTCAAATCTATCTTTGTTGGGGCTGATTTGTTTATAAGATATGTTGTTGGTATAAACAAATCTTATCTTTGTTGGGGCTGATTTGTTTATAAGATATGTTGTTGGTATAAACAAATCTTATCTTCACTTCCTTGATTGTAGCCTCCCACAACATAATAATATCTTCACTTGATCCCTTGTTTGTAACATTAAATTGGATCAGATTTGAAAGATATAATCCTTATAATTATCTTCAAATAATTTGTTTTCTCCATGCCTTATCTCCTTGTTTCCTTAGAGATAGAGTTCCTCACGTCCTCTTCCATGTAAGAAAATGACCATGCTTTAATTTCATTGCCTTAGCCACGTGACAAGCTTACCCTTGAACCTAAGTGAACTACTTGGTCACGAAATATGGACCATGTTACAAATAAATCCCAACCCATATTACATGAATTAAATACTAAAAATACTTGAATGAAAATAAACCTAAGACTATATGAGAATGCAATCTCATTTATTTGAATCAATGCAAATAAAATAAACCAAACTATGCTATAAATTCTTTGCAAGAACATGGCCTCCAAAAATCATAGGTTGCCCCACTTGGTTTACATCAATGAGGATAGGATGAGGATGAGGATGAGGAGGAGGATAGGATGAGGAGGAGGAGGAGGATGAGGATAGGATGAGGAAGAGGATGAGGATAGGATGAGGACGCGGATATGATGAGAATGAGGAATTGGAGGAGGATAGG
>NW_017728873.1:0-1019 GCF_001865875.1 Lupinus angustifolius
TGAAAGTTCTTCATCTTTGCATATGAACAAGCTCATTTGTGTACACGATGTTGCTTTTTAGGTCTAGAATAGTCATTTTATTTCATTTTGTAGTTTTTGAGTCAGTGAGTGTGTTAGTCCTCTTTCTGAAAAATAAACTGAACATGAAATAAGGAATGGAGAAATGGTGTGCACTTAAGTAAACTAGGTTTTCAACAAGTTTTAAATGTCATGTGTTTTTGCATTTGAAGCCTAGCATGAATGAATTGATAAAGTTGCCAAATTTCAAGTGTTGGGTTGACCATGGGGCTAGATGTGTTAGATTGCAAATTTTAATGCTTGGACAAGTTTTATAGCATGAGAGGATGTGTTTGTACTAATAGGCTTATGCTGCAAATGTAAAAATCAAAATTTGACCTATTAGGTTGTGAAAAGTGCATGAAACTTGGACTCTAAGGAATGATCATATATTGCGAATCTTTTGGAATGTGTGTTTACTTGTTGATTTTTAAGTCCTAGACAAGTTTCATATGAGAACCTGAGTTAAAGTGATCAATTGGCATGGCTTAAAAATGTAAAATTCAAATTTTGACATATCCACTTGTAATTAGAAAGAGTTTTGAGTTTTTTAGTTATTTGCCTAATTGATCCTTTGCATAATGAATTTTGAATTGAAATTGTGTTTAAAGACTATATCAATCAAGTTTGAATGCACAATTGAGGAGTTGTAGTTGCATCAATCATGAATCTTGTCTAACAAGCTGGGTTTAGTTGAAAATTTCTGGTTTTTAAGTTGAAACACTGATGCAGACCGCCCAGCTTGATGTGGGGGCGCTCAGCGCCCTAGCAATGGGTAGACACTGCCCAAATTCTGGCTGGCGCATGAACTGGGGCGCCCAGCACTCTGGCTGGCCTGGCATACAGCGCCCAGCGCCCTGGCAATGGGGAGCCATTGCCCAAATTCTGCCCAGCGCCCTGGCTATAAAAAAAAAAAGAAATTTGGCTACTAAAACTTCCCATTGCCAGCGTGTCAAACACAC
>NW_017728874.1:0-1013 GCF_001865875.1 Lupinus angustifolius
AAGTGATGATTCAAAGACATGTTGGTAGAAAATCATACATATCCAATGTTCTTTATGTACCAAGGAAGAAGAACAACCCACTTAGCCTTGGTCAATTATTGGAAAAAATATATATGTGATGGAAATGAAAAATGGTTTGCTAATTGTCTTATTGATGAAAACAACCAGATGATCTTAAAGGCACCACTCTCACCAAACAGAACATTCAAAATACATATACATATGGGTGAGAATAAGTGCCTTGAGGCAGTTATAGATCAGAATCCATGGTTGTGGCACCAAAGGTATGAACATCTCAACTTCAAAAGCTTAAAATTGTTATGCAAGGATGGAGTTGTGGTAGGGTTACCACACATAAGAATACCTGAAACACAATGTGATGGTCTAACCAACAAACAGACAAGGAACTCATTTGCTTCAAATGTTCCTTCAAGAACAGAGAAATCTATGGATCTAATCTATAGTGATGTGTGTGATCCCTTTGAAATTGACTCAATTAGTGGAAATTGATACTTCATCACATTTATTATTGACCTTAATAGAAAAGAGTGGATCTATCTAATAAAGAGGAAAAATGAAGTGTTTGAGAAATTTCAGAGATTTAAATCTCAAATAGAAAGAAAGAGTGAGCTGAAGCTGAAACAACTAAGCTCATATGGTGAAGGTGAGTACATGTCAGCTGAGTTTGAAGAATTCTGCATCAAAGAGCAAATTCTCCATGAAGTAATAGCCCCTTATATACCTCAACATAATGGCACTGCAGAAAGGGAAAACAAAATCATACTCAACATGGCTAGAAGTATGTTGAAAGCAAAGAACTTGCCTAATGAGTTTTGGAGAGAAGATGTATCAACTTCAACATACATCATCAATAGATGTCCTGCTAAGAGACTAAATTACAAGACTCCTATGGAAGCTTGGTCAGATCTTAAACCAAATGTGAGTCATCTTAGGGTGTTTGGTTCAATCTGCTATGGACATATACCTGAATCAAGGAGGAAAAAGCTAGATGA
>NW_017728875.1:0-206 GCF_001865875.1 Lupinus angustifolius
ATAGGGTTTATAGCTTGTTCTTTCTTGTAATATTTGAGCTATTTCGTGCTTCACAATATTATGTTTTTTTTTGTGTTGTTTGCGTCACAAGGAAAGTCGTCTCTTGGTGTCGTACCACCAACAAGATCAGAGAGTCTTCACCAAGACTTGGAGGTCTTGAGTTTAGAACATATTCTTGGCTGGGGCTGGATCATAGGAAAGGTTTT
>NW_017728875.1:306-1010 GCF_001865875.1 Lupinus angustifolius
CCGCAAAATGAACCAGTATAAAAACCTTGTTGCAAGTTGTTTCTTTCCCTTATCTCTTTATTGTTTTAAGTAGCTTTTACTTGTCTATTGTAGTTGATATTTTGAATATAGTATTACTGTAAAATAAAGATCATTTGTGTTCAAATATATCTACTATATCATTTCGGTATAATCTGTAATTGGCTGTGTAATTGAGCCTTTCAGCAACTGCTAATTCTGTGCGACTTAATCGATTAAGTCATAGCTTTAATCGATTAACTATGGGATTTTCCAGAATAGGGCTTTGGTGCAAATAGTGGTAAATGGGAACCGCGACACCTATTCAAACCCCTTCTAGGTGTATTCTGTCACTAGTACCTAACAGAAACTTTCTTTTCAAGAGTAATGCAGTTTTGACATGAAGAAGATGATGCTTTCTTTCTGAATACTTCTAACACAGTTTTTTGTTTTAAAAATAACTTAGTGAGTTTGAAATATTCATCATGTAAATCATTAAATGCAAGTTGCAATTCCGAAGAAGAAAATAGGTTAGTTTCATTTATCTATCCATCATTAGAGTGATGAGATGCCATTAGTGAGAGATGTACTTGTTCTTCATTTTCTAGTTCAGAGGCAGAATTGGTATCATTATCTTCCCAAGCTATGTAGGCTCTTTGTCCAGTCCTCATTTCATTCTTGCCCTTGATGGCATTCCTTTTCAGGTT
>NW_017728876.1:0-1004 GCF_001865875.1 Lupinus angustifolius
TTATCTATTTTTATTCTTGCATTTGGGAAATGACTATTGGCATTCCATCTATAATCTGTGGTTGCATTTATCAATTCAAGCTTAATCTGTTTCATATTGGAATAAAAATGAAAGTGCATGTAGATTGTTTGCATCTTTTCTGTATGATGGAGTTAATGCTACTTTTATGTTGTTTTGCATGATCCGTGCTAAGAGAATGTGTTGTATGTCAGGACAAGGTGATGCATCTGGTAGGTCCAAGCAGAGTAGAAGTGAAAAGAAGAGTCGAAAGGCAATGTTGAAACTTGGAATGAAACCCGTCACTGGTGTTAGCCGTGTCACAGTTAAAAAGAGCAAGAACGTCAGTGTTTGGCTTCTTTATTTTTGACTATTGTTGTTTTTCCTCCGATTCGTCTTGTCTAGTCTATTCTATGTCGTATAATTGAATTGCTTGAGTTCTGTTTTCCAGATATTGTTTGTCATCTCAAAACCAGATGTTTTTAAGAGTCCAGCATCTGACACATACATAATATTTGGGGAAGCTAAGATTGAAGACTTGAGCTCACAGCTACAAACTCAGGCTGCAGAGCAGTTCAAGGCTCCTAATGTAAGCACTTCGGCATCAAAGCCTGAATCCTCATCTACGGCTCAAGAAGAAGAGGACGAGGATGTGGATGAGACTGGTGTGGATCCCAAGGACATAGAGTTGGTGATGACTCAAGCTGGTGTTCCAAGACCAAGAGCTGTTAAAGCTCTTAAAGCTGCGGATGGCGACATAGTTGCTGCAATTATGGAGCTAACTAATTGATGCTTGGATTTTGTAGAATTTGAGTTTGGAATCTGGAATTGGTTTTCTTTGTTGATCAAAATTTTTGCTCTACCTGGATTTGAAACAGTGGTTTTTTGATATCCATCTTTTTCTTTGTATTTTTACTCTCTTTGTTTAGCTGTGTCACCTGTGTGTATTGAAGGTAAACACTAAGGACTTGATAGCTTCCAAACCCACAAACAAGTGCATGTTTCAT
>NW_017728877.1:0-1003 GCF_001865875.1 Lupinus angustifolius
AATGAATCACATACTATAAAAAATTTAGAAAATCAACACATTATGTATCATTAATATATAATTTAAGAGACAATGACAATTAACATGTCAATAATAAATAATGTATTAATAATATATAAATTATGAGCGAAATATCTATGCATTGCCAGTATAAAAATTTATACACAATTATTATATCAGTCACTATTCATTTGAATTACTTTCGTTAAAGAGTCAATAATAATTAAATATGAACAATTAATGATATAATAGTGGTGTATAAAACTCAGACACAGTTAATAAATATATTTTTTCTCATAAATTATATTATTGATATATATATTAAACTATTTGTCATATATCTATTATATCTTCCATAGATATGATATATGGTTTGATAGACATGATTTATGGAAACTGGCTTACCATAACATATTTACTCTTGATAATAAAATTGTGATGGAATGAATTGTGGTATGCAAAATAATGTTATTTTTTTGGTACCATGAATCTTAATTTTTTAGATGTATGATCAATGTGTATTTTGAGAAAAATATTTATGTATAATTGTGGTATGTCTACTAATGTTATTTTTTGGATACAATGAACCATGATTTTTCATATGAATGACCATCTATATTTTGAGAGAAAAAAACATGTACTGACAGTGTTTAATACATTGTGTTTGTCATTTTATCATCCATCATTTATATTTAATTATTATTGACTATTCAAAAATATAATTCAAATGGACCATGAATGATGTATGAGTGTGTATAAATCTTTAAATTCACAATGCAGAGATATTATACTCCTACATTTAATATTTTAAAATTTAGTAAAGAGGGAAATGGGAAATATGAAAATAATTAATTTGTTTCTTTATATGTAATAGGTGTTAGATAAATTTAATGGAAAAATCCATAAAAAACCTCATACATTTTATTTCTTTAGCAAATAGTTACGATAATTTTTTTCCTTCTGATAACTCCTTAAATTTTAAGTGTTGGTGAAATTAATATGT
>NW_017728878.1:0-1003 GCF_001865875.1 Lupinus angustifolius
TTACAAACACAATGCCAAAAGCTGAATTATTAACAACAGATATTATTATATATTAAGGTATTAAATACGTTCAATTATTCATTTAATACGTTTTTAACAATTCTGTTGTGACATAATCAAGATAAGGTATCGGTTACACAAGTGTAAAAAAAATTCACGTGCATGGTATTCCTTCTTTTTTGAATTTCTTTTTTTCTTTTTTTATGTTTCTCTCACCTTTGTCTATTCTATTGTTTGCCCCTGTCTTTGATTTCTCACCGTGACTCATGCTTTCATTCACTAATACCTCTCTCAAAATTATATCTCTAATCTTATTTCATTCTAATAAAAAATTTGGCACCTTAATAAAATTAACAATGCATATTTTTCACTACTCAAAATTCTTTAATAGATGTCATAATTGCATTCGATTGGAACAAGATTGGGGATAAGGTGAGAGATAATTGAACTGCATTCCCATAATGATGCTATTCAAGCTAAAATAAAGCTGTGAAAATTTATTTAATCACTTTCTCACTAAAATATAATTCCTAATCTAATGAAAAGTACCTTTTAAATTTAATATGAAAAACTCAAATGGCTCCACCACTTGAAGAACAAAGTTTCTACTTGGATTATGGTTATGAGTCTAGTGTCCGTAGTGACATTTTGTAGGTTTGTTGCCAGATTTTTTTTTTGAATCACTAATTGAATTATATTAAACTTGAATATTAAAGTTTGAACAAAATTGAAAACTTAAAATAAATTGCGATAACAAATTAAAAATGAGTACAACATAGTATATTAAATAATTTAATTATGTAACATTTTATAATAAAATTCTAAAAATGACGTCTCATACAAATTGTGAGAGTATTTATTTTCCGAACTCCATTAATGTTAGTTATTGGAGATTTGAGTCCAATGTATTGTTAGAATTTCAGACAATTTGTGGGTCACAAATATAATTCTATAATTGTGTTATGACCATTATTTAATTAGCCAAAATATAAAATGATTTTCA
>NW_017728879.1:0-1002 GCF_001865875.1 Lupinus angustifolius
AAACTCAAGCCCTTCTTCGAAGTCTTGAATGCGAGACTCAAGTTTCTCCAAATGGTTTGGCAAATTACTGATGTTATCCGAAGATGATTTGTTTGTCATGTGAAGTACAAAGGAATGCAATGCTACATCCACATGTGAGAATTCACTCTCCTCCACTACTTGTGAGCATCCTATTCTTTTGGTGTGGATTAACTTTGAAACCAAAGACCAGTTTCCTGCTTTTGATTGTGTTGATCCACAAATGAAATTCAACATTGACTCAAATACGGAAAGAGTGACAACTTCAACATCTTTCAACAAACCAACCAAGGCCATTGTTTGTTGGTCTTTGATGTTAGAAGAGAAGTTTCCCTTTTTAGAAATAGCCTTCAAGTTCACCAAGGCTTTGGATATGGCCTTTTTAACCACCTTCCTAGAAGTCAAGAACTTTTTAGCCTCAACAATGATTCCATCATCTCCTCCTTTTCTTCTTCTCATAATTGATTGAAGTTCACGCATACACTCTTTCGTATGAAGTAGAGAATCTTTGGCAGTTGTGCACACATCTAGTAACCTCAAAGATCCATCCAATATCTCATCAACCCAATTTTGTTGAGGCTCATTGAGAAGTGCTTGTTGAGTGAGGGGAAGTTGGACAAGTTTTTCAACACATTCATGCAAATCTTGCAAGCCAACTAGTTTATGAGTAAGCAATGAAGATGAAGAAGAGGTTTCATGGGAAGACTTTAACCTCTCCAAGTGTTCATTGCATTGAAGAAAGAGAGGGTGTGGTGTAGAGGGCAAGCTGTTAGAACGAGCATGGAAATTTGATTTTGTGTTCAAAGGAGAGGCTGCCATTTTTCCTTTAAGAAAAGAGAAGACTTTGTATTTTGAACACAAGAATTGAGTTATGGTTATGATTTCCTTCCAATGCTATGTGCTCAATATATATTATGAGGTGTTGCTGACACAACACATGGAATATGATCTTAAACAAACATTAATTAATGATTCTGCTAACTA
>NW_017728880.1:0-1002 GCF_001865875.1 Lupinus angustifolius
GGAACCAAATATGAGTAGGTCATCTACATAGAGACATATGATAGTAGAAATTTTATTTTCTGATTGGTAATAGATGCATTTGTCACTTTCATTTACCTTAAACTCATTCGATATCATTAAGTCGTTAAACTTTTCATGTCACTGTTTAGGTGTTTGCTTAAGACCATACAACGACTTATCTAACTTGCAAACCTTATTTTCTTGCTCATGTATTACAAAACCTTCAGGTTGTTGCATATAGATTTCTTCTTCTAAATCATCATTTAAAAAAGCAGTCTTAACATTCATTTGATGTAGTAATAAATTATGTATCACAACGAGCGATATTAATACTCTAATGGATGTTAGTCTAGTAACAGGTGAAAATGTGTTGAATAAATATACATTATCCCTTTGCCTGAAACCCTTGGCTACAAGGCAAGCCTTGTATTTATCCACTGTGCCATCGGGTTTCAGTTTCTTTTTCAATATCAACTTACAACCAATGGGTTTGCAATCAGGAGGCAAGTTAGCTAAATGTTAGGTCTTGTTAGTCTCTAGAGAATCCATCTCATCATTTATGGCTTCTTGCCACAAATCAACATCCAAAGCAGTCAAAGTTGCTTTGAGTGTTGACAGATCCCCTTCCAATGTATAGACCATATAATCAGGTTCATACTCTCTAGCAGTCATTTCTCTCTTACTTTTTCTAGGTTCTGTTTCTAACTCATCATTATTATCATTATTGCTCATAATAGATATGTGACTAGTTGATGTGCATCCACTATTCCTCAATTTAAAAGGGAATTTCATTGAAGTTTGCATCGTTAGACTCAATTATCAATTTTGCATTAAGGTCATAAAACCTATACGCCTTGTTTTTTACAACATACCCAATGAATACACATTGATAGCCTCTACTTGAGAGTTTAACTCTCTTGGCGTCTGATATCCTGACATAAGCCAGACAACCCCAAATTCTTAAATAAGACAAGTTTGGTTGTCTATTCTTAATAATTTCAT
>NW_017728881.1:0-658 GCF_001865875.1 Lupinus angustifolius
GATCTGATGATGAGAGCAGCTTGCACAAAGTCTCTTGAATCTCTCCCAATATTCATATAAACCTTCTACATGTAGTTGTCTGATGCCAGAAATATCTTTTCTGATTGCAGTGGTCCTGAAGGCAGGAAAGAATTTTTAAAGGAAGATTCTCTTCAAGTCATCCCAACTAGTAATAGAACCAGGGGCCAAGTAATACAACCAATCTTTTGAAGCACCCTCAAGTGAATGTGGGAATGCCTTCAAACATATGTGATCCTCTTGGACATCACGAGGCTTCATGGTGGAACATACAATGTGGAACTCCTTAAGATGCTTATGAGAATATTCACCTGCAAGTCCATGAAACTTAGGCAACAAATGGATTAGTCCAGTTTTGAGCACATATGGCACATCCTCATTGGGATACTAGATACACAAGCTTTCATATGTGAAATCAGGTGCAGCCAGCTCCCTTAATGTCCTCTCACGTGGGATTGGAGGTGGTTCAACCATATTTTCAAAGTATGCAACAGAATGCACAGAAACGCGCAGACACAACAGAATGCACAGAAACAACAGAATCAGTATCACTATCAAGTAGATTAACACTAAGATGAAAAAACTCACTATCTAAATTTAAATTCCTAACTTGTCTAACCAAACTATGAAATGTTCTATT
>NW_017728881.1:758-1001 GCF_001865875.1 Lupinus angustifolius
CAACAAAATCAAAACAATTGGAAAAATAAACTTGTAAAATAAAAAAGAAATAGTAAACAGACTCTTTTTGGATTTTCAGGTGGGCTTCTTCAAACGCAGTGTGAAGAAAAAGAATCGTCTCATTATTCTACCCCAAATGCATATATAATAGGTCCAATTCTGATCAAAGATTCCAAAGTTATGCCAAAAATAGAAAATCAACAATAAAACTAGTCACTACTTGTTTGTATCTCACAACCAGCA
>NW_017728882.1:0-569 GCF_001865875.1 Lupinus angustifolius
ACTTAATGGTCACTTATTAGCTAGAATCAATTCTTTAAAAAATGTATACAATGACAAATTTCATTAATTCTCATGCATATGGTAAGAATAGGAAGAAAAAACATTGTTACGATCCTACAAAAATAACAATACTTTTATAAGGTTTGCATAAAAAATAAATCCAAATCTAGTTCTTTTTAGAGTAAAAGTTATTATTCCTACATTAACGTAGGTTAAAATAATTTTAGACTTTTTAAGAAAAATTGTTTGGGCATTTTAATTGAAAAATTACATTTTTAAGGATCCCAAAATAAAAAAAAATATATTATAAATTCATTTTGTAATTATTGACTACTTTGAATTTTCAAATATTGTGTCATAATGATGAAATTCAAAATTTTAAAATTCTTTTTAATAGTAAAAATCAGGTTTCCTTTTTCTCTCATTTGAATTAATTAGGAGAATTCATTTGAATTAAACATGTGCTAAAATTCCTAGCCTATAAAAAGATAATACCACACCGTTTTTTCTTTCCTAACAAATCACAAAATGAATAAGAATAAATTCAAAGATGGATAAGAATTCAAGCC
>NW_017728882.1:669-1000 GCF_001865875.1 Lupinus angustifolius
TACTTAGCCTTGAAGAAAGGTAGCTTACTTCGTCTCGAAGAAACTTATGTTAAGGTAGGCAATACAACTTGCGAAAATCAAATGCTTACCTTAATTTAAAGAAAACAGCCCAGAAGTGCCATGCAACCAACAAAAATCAAGTAACAAACCAAAGGAAAAAAGGTTGTTTCACCATGAAGAAATCAAACACAAAGCTGTCTAGCCAAGCCAAGCACCAAGCACCAGGCCAGGTCAGCCAGGCACCAAGCACCAGGCCAGGTCAGCCAGGCACTAAGCACCAGGCCAAGTCAGGCAGGCACCAAGCACTAGGCCAGGTCAGGCAGGCACCAAG
>NW_017728883.1:0-1000 GCF_001865875.1 Lupinus angustifolius
TATATAGTATAGATAAATAAAAATCAAGTATTATCTCTTAATCATAATATAGGTTGATACTACATATATAATATATAAATATATACTTCCAAGTAAGAGGAAAACATAGGTTTGAAAACATGGGTAAAACTGGAAAGTTATTATTTTTAATTGTGGGAATGAAACATTCTAAAGCTATTCGATTGGAATAAAAAAGCAAAATATGATAATATATTTTTTTAAGGAAAATTTCATACCTGAGAATATTTTTATACAACTTAAAATAAACATATCTAGATATTATTCCTAACCATTATTTAGAATAATATTTTTTATAAATTGAATAAACAACTCATTATAGTGTATAAATATTATATCTACCAATAAAATATAGTAAATATGGTTTAAGCATCAAATGGAAAATGCATTAAGGCCTATAGTTATTATCCATTTAGTTGCCATTGTTAACATTTCTAGTATGGATGTTAATGAATATTATTTTTAAGAACTATTTCTTATCCAATTCCATTTATCCCATTGACCATTTTAACACTCACATAGGTATGGTGAAATATAGAAAATGGTGGAAACTCTGGAGTTCATCTGGTTAGCTACAATTTGGGTAATTTGGTTATTTAGGAATGCTAATATTTTTAATTCAGTAAACCCTTCTCTTCAACAAATCATTGATTCGACAAGGGTTAAATCATAGCTTTGGATCAATAGACATAGGGGAAAAGATTCAACTAATTACTCCTATTGGACAACTAATCCCTTAGTTTGTGTTAATATCCTCTTGTAATTTGTCTTTTTGTTGCTCTAATCTTTGTTTTCATTCTTTTGTAATCTTTTTTTAGTTTAATAAAATTATTTTTGCTGATAAATAAATAAATTCGAAGACATCAACAAAAGTACAAAAATGCGTTCTTTTTGTGCGATTTAAAACATAAGCTATTTTAAAAAGAAATAAAGCTTGAATTGAATTTTGAACATATGTTTGGTAGGCTTCTCAAAAAATAAA
>NW_017728884.1:0-1452 GCF_001865875.1 Lupinus angustifolius
GTAGAGAAAGAATGTAAATCCCGTGGTGGAATGAATAACAATTAAGAGTTTAACCTCAAGAACGATAAATTCCCCTACATGTAACACTTCATCACACAGACGTTATAAGAAATTTAGGATTGTAATAATTTAGGAGTAGGTAATATATTTTGTTTTTAATGATATTTTTACTTAAGTAAATGAATATGGAATGTCTATATTTTTATTTAATTAATGGAATTATATTTTATGAAGACTTAGGGCACATAAAGTAAATATTTTACTAGTCTATATTTATATATAGGACTTAGTTTATTATAAAGTAAATATTTTACTAAAGTCTATATTTCTATATAGGACTTAGTTTATTGAAAAAAAATAACACTCCCTAAATGGATTTTCGAGTATATAAAAATATAATTTTACCCAAAAATCTCCAATCCTATTGCCATTTTTAGTGTAAGAAAAACAAAATTGAAAGTCTCCCATGTAGTGTTGAGTTTATTAAAAAATAAATAAAACCTAAACTCTACAATGAAGATGATGAGTTTGGCCTAGGCAGAAAAAATAATAAGAAACTCGTAATCCCATTACTATTAAAACTACACTAGTTTGATAATTAATTTAAAAGGTATATCAATATTGTAATATTTCAGTCAAGGTGTACTAGTAACGTTAATTTACCCAAATGTAACACTTTGTTTTCAGAAATAATTTGACTAAATTCCACATCTGAAGTAATCCTTCGAAAAGTTTTAAATTTACTAAGATTTTTAAGCATCCTTAGCTTGAATCTCTTGAACAATTACCTAAAATTTGAAAATAACATCCCTAATTTTATTCTATTCTGGGAAACAAGATCTTAGGACTATACTATTCAATACAATAAGAGTGTTATATTTATATACTATCAGTGAAAAATTTTATACATAATTATTACATCATCTACTATTCATTTGAATTACTTTTTTTAAGAGTCAATGATGATTAAATATAAATGTTGGATTATACAACGACCATATATAAAACTCATGCAATGTTAGTGCATATATTTTTTCTTATACAAAAAACCTAACTCGAATTTTCGATCTCAAGATAAAATGGTAATTACTATACATGCTTGACGGTGTCCAGAAATTTGCAAGACATGTATTTAAGAATAATTTGTATTTTTTGTTTATAATAAATCATTTGTGGAACAGGAAACATTTTTTTAAGGTAAAGGTTCCAAGGCACCAAGGGATGTATTAAAAGAAAGGAAACCAATTACAAAGAGGCCAAAAGATTACATTTGAATGAATATGTAGTTTGGCAAAGTAAGTCTATTCCTAGAGAAGTCAGAAAGGATAAAAGTAGGAGTAGAGTTATACCAAGAGTCCTATTTTGAAGCAACACCAAAGACTGCTAATTTATCTGCACAGGCATTTCCCTCCCTGAAAATCTGGGAGATTCTAATGTGCATAGAGTTGGTTA
>NW_017728884.1:1552-2332 GCF_001865875.1 Lupinus angustifolius
TGCTTGACAGGGTGTGATTTTGGAACTTTCAAATCTGAGCTTGTTCCTACATAGCCAGATTACATAGACAATGTTCATGATGCTAGCAATGATCACTTCCTTGATTNCATCCTCGTCCTCACCCTCATCCTCTAACATCATCCTCATCCACATCCTCATCCTAATCCTAATCCTAATCCTGATGGTCATCCTCATCCTCAACCTCATCCTCATCCTCAACCAAATAATAATCCTATTCCTCCTTCTCATCCTCATCCTCATACTCCTCGTCATCCTTATCCTCATCCTCATCGTCATCTTCATATTCATCCTCATCCTCATCCTCATCCTCATCATCATCCTCATCCTCATCCTTGTTCTCATCCTCATCCACTGACATCATCCTCATCCACATCCTCATCCTAATCCTAATCCTAATCCTAACCCTATTCCTAATTCTAAACCTAATCCTAATCCTAATTCTCATCCTCATCCTAATCTTAATCCTAATCCTAATCCTATTCCTAATCCTAATCCTATTCCTATTCCTAATCCTAATCCTGACCGTAGTCCTAATTCTATTCCTATTCCTAATCCTATTCCTATTCCTAATCCTAATCCTGACCCTAATCCTCATCCTTATCCTCATCCTCATCGTCATCCTCGTACTCATCCTCATCCTCATGCTCTTCCTCATCCTTATTCTAACCGTAACCCTAATCCTAATCCAAATCCTAATCATATTCCTTATCCTCATCCTCATCCTCATCCTCATCCTCATCCTCATCCTCTTCCTCATCC
>NW_017728884.1:2432-4338 GCF_001865875.1 Lupinus angustifolius
CATCCTCATCCTCATCGTCATCCTCGTCCTCATCCTCTTCCTCATTCTCATCCTCATCCTCATCCTCATCCATGTCCTCAGCCTCATCCTATCTGTCATCCTCGTCCTCATCCTCATCCTCATCCTTATCCTAACCCTAACCCTAACCCTAATCTAAATCATAACCATATTCCTAATCCTAATCATAATCCTAATTCTTATGATCATCCTCATCCTCATCCTTATCCTCATGCTCTTCCTCATCCTTATTCTAACCATAACCCTAATCCTAATCCAAATCCTAATCATATTCCCTTTCCTCATCCTCATCCTCATCCTCATCCTCATCCTCATCCTCATCCTCATCCTCATCCTCATCCTCTTCCTCATCCTCATCCTCATCCTAGTCCTCATCTTCATCCTCGTCCTCATCCTAATCACAATCCTATTCCTATTCCTATTCCTATCCTAATCCTAATACTAATCCTAATCCTCAACTTCGTCCTCAATCTCATCTTCTCACATCATCCACATCCTCTGACATCATCCTCATCCACATCCTCATCCTAATCCTAACCCTAATCCTCATGGTCATCCTCATCCTCAACCTCATCCTCAACCTCATCCTCATCCTCAACCAAATCATAATCCTATTCCTCATTCTCGTCCTCATCCTCATCCTCATCCTCCTCTTCATCCTTATCATCATCCTCATCCTCATCTTCATCCTCATCCTCATCCTCATCTTCATCCTCATTCTGATCCTCATCCTCGTCCTCATCCTCATCCTCATCCTCGTCCTCACCCTCATCCTCTAACATCATCCTCATCCACATCCTCATCCTAATCCTAATCCTAATCCTCATGGTCATGCTCATCCTCAACCTCATCCTCATCCTCAACCAAATCATAATCCTAATCCTCATCCTCATCCTCATCCTCATCCTCATCCTCATCCGCAGCCTCATCCGCAGCCTCATCCTCATCCTCTTCCTCATCCTTGTCCTCATCGTCATCCTCATCCTCATCCTCCTCCTCATCCTAATCTTCATCCTAATCCTCATCCTTATCCTCAACCTCGTCGTCAACCTCATCTTCTCACATCATCCACATCCTCTGACATCATCCTCATCCACATCCTCATCCTAATCCTAATCCTAATCCTCATGGTCATGCTCATCCTCAACCTCATCCTCATACTCAACCAAATCATAATCTTAATCCTCATCCTCATCCTCTTCCTCATCCTCATCCTCATCATCCTAATCCTCATCCTCATCCTTATACACATCCTCATCATTATCGTCATCCTCATCCTAATCCTAATCCTACTCATAATCCTAATCCTAACCCTAACCCTGATCCTAATCCTTATCAAAATCCAAATCCAAATCCAAATCCTAATCCTAACCCTAATGCTAATCCTAATCCTATTACTAAACCTAATCTTAATCCTAATCCTAATCCTAATCCGAATCCTAATCCCAATCCTTATCCTAATCCAAATCCTCATTCTCATCCTCATCCTAATACTAATCCTATTCCTAATCCTAATACTATTCCTATTCCTATTCCTAATCCTAATCCTGACCCTAGTCCTAATCATTATCCTAATCCTAATCCTATTCCTATTCCTAATCCTAATCCTGACCGTAGTCCTAATTCTATTCCTATTCCTAATCCTATTCCTATTCCTAATCCTAATCCTGACCCTAATCTAACCTTAATCCTAATCCAAATTCTAATCCTATTCCTTATCCTAATCATAATCCTAATCCTTATGATCATCCTCATCCTCATCCTCATCAAAATCATATTCCTCGTCCTCATCCACATCCTCGTCCTCGTCCTCATCCTCACCCTCATCCTCATCCTCATCATCATCCTCATCCTCATCCTCATCGTCATCCTCATCCTCATCCTCATC
>NW_017728884.1:4438-4984 GCF_001865875.1 Lupinus angustifolius
ATCATCCTCATCCTCATCCTCATCCTCATCCTCATCCTCATCCTCATCCTCATCCTCTTCCTCATCCTCATCCTCATCCTAATCCTAATACTAATCCTCTTCCTTCTCCTATTCCTATTCCTAATCCTAATCCTAAACCTAATCCTCATGCTCATTCTCATCCTCATCCCCCTCCTCATCCTCGTCCTCATCCACATCCTCATGCTCGTCCTCGTCCTCGAAATCATCCTAATCCTAATCCTAATCCTAATCCTCAGGCTCATTCTGATCCTCATCCTCTTCCTCATCAAAATCATAATCCTAATCCTCATCCTCATCCTTAGCCTCATCCTCATCCTCATCCTCAGCCTCAGCCTCATCCTCATCCTCAGCCTCATCGTCATCCTCATCCGCGTCCTCTCCCTCATTCTCGTGCTCATCCTCATCCTCATTCTCATCCTCTGACATCACCCTCGTCGACATCCTCATCCTAATCCAAATCCTAACCCTCTTCCTAATACTAACCCTATTCCTATTCTATATCCTATTCCTAATCCTAATCCTAAT
>NW_017728884.1:5084-6777 GCF_001865875.1 Lupinus angustifolius
TCATCCTTATACACATCCTCATCATTATCGTCATCCTCATCCTAATCCTAATCCTAATCATAATCCTAATCCTAACCCTAACCCTGATCCTAATCCTTATCAAAATCCATATCCAAATCCTAATCCTAACCCTAATGCTAATCCTAATCTTATTACTAAACCTAATCTTAATCCTAAGCCTAATCCTAATCCTAATCCTTATCCTAATCCAAATCCTCATTCTCATCCTCATCCTAATACTAATCCTATTTCTATTCCTATTCCTATTCCTAATCCTGACCCTAGTCCTAATCGTTATCCTAATCCTCCTCCTCATCCTCATCCTCATTCCAATCGTCATCCTCATCGTCATCCTCGTACTCATCCTCATTCTCATGCTCATCCTCATCCTTATCCTAACCCTAACCCTAATCCTAATCCAAATTCTAATCCTATTCCTTATCCTAATCATAATCCTAATCCTTATGATCATCCTCATCCTCATCCTCATCAAAATCATAATCCTCGTCCTCATCCACATCCTCGTCCTCGTCTTCATCCTCACCCTCATCCTCGTCCTCATCCACATCCTCATCCTCATCCTCATCCTCATAATCATCCTAATCCTAATCTTAATCCTAATCCTAATCCTCATGCTCATTATCATCCTCATCCTCATCCTCATCCTCATCCTCATCCTCATCCTCAGCCTCATCTTCAGCCTCATCCTCATCCTTATCCTCATCCTCATCCTCACCCTCATCCTCATCCTCATCCTCATCCTCATCCTCATCATCATCCTCATCCTCATCCTCATCCTCATCCTCATCCTCATCCTCATCCTATCCTCTCCCTCATCCTCATCCTCATCCTCATAATCATCCTAATCCTAATCCTATATCTAATCCTCATTCTCATTATCATCCTCTAACATCACCCTCGTCGACATCCTCATCCTAATCCTAATCCTAATCCTATTCCTTCTCCTATTCCTATTCCTAATCCTAATCCTAATCCTAATCCTAATCCTAATCCTCATGCTCATTCTCATCCTCATCCTCCTCGTCATCCTCGTCCTCATCCACATCCTCATGCTCGTCCTCGTCCTCGAAATCATCCTAATCCTAATCCTAATCCTCATGCTCATTCTGATCGTCATCCTCATCAAAATCATAATCCTAATCCTCATTCGCATCCTCATCCTCATCTTCATCCTCATCCTAAGCCTCATCCTCATCCTCATCCTCAGCCTCAGCCCCATCCTCGTCCAAATCCAAGTCCTAAACCTAACCCTAATGCTAATCCTAATCATATTACTAAACCTAATCTTAATCATAATCCTATCCTAATCCTTATCCTAATCCTAATCCAAATCCTCATTCTCATCCTCATCCTAATACTAATCCTATTCCTAATCCTAATCCTATTCCTAATCCTAATCCTATTCCTAATCCTAATCCTATTCCTAATCCTCATCCTTTCCTCTTCCTCATCCTCATCCTCATCCTTCTCTTCACCCTCCTCTTGGCTCAGGCTCCGCCTCATCCTCATTCCAATCGTCATCCTCATCCTCATCCTTATCCTAACCCTAACCCTAATCCTAATCCAAATTCTAATCCTATTCGTTATCCTAATCATAATCCTAATCCTTATGTTCACCCTCATCCTCATCCTCATCAAAATCATAATCCTCGTCCTCATCCACATCCTCGTC
>NW_017728884.1:6877-8214 GCF_001865875.1 Lupinus angustifolius
TAATGCTAATCCTAATCCAATTCCTTCTCCTATTCCTATTCCTATTTCTAATCCTAATCCTAATCCTAATACTAATCCTCATCCTCATCCTCATTCTCATCCTCATCCTCATCCTCATCCTCATCCTCCTCCTCATCCTCCTCCTCATCCACATCCTCATGCTCGTCCTCGTCCTCGTAATCACCCTAATCCTAATCCTAATCCTAATCCTAATCCTCATGCTCATTCTGATCCTCATCCTCATCCTCATCAAAATCATAATCCTAATCCTCATTCTCATCCTCATCCTCATCCACATCCTCATCCTCATCCTCATCCTCATCCTCATCCTCATCCTCATCCTCATCGTCATCCTCGTCCTCATCCTCATCCTCATCCTCATCCTCCTCCTCATCCTCGTCCTCATCCTCGTCCTCATCTTGATCCTCATCCTCAACCACATCCTCATCCTCATCATCGTCCTCATCTTCGTCCTCATCCTGATTCTCATCCTCATCCACATCCTCATCCTCATCCTCATCCTCATCCTCCTCCTCCTCCTCATCCTATCCTCGTCATCATCCTCATCCTCATCCTCCTCCTCCTCCTCATCCTATCCTCGTCATCATCCTCATCCTCATCCTCCTCCTCCTCCTCATCCTATCCTCGTCATCATCCTCATCCTCATCCTCCTCCTCCTCCTCATCCTATCCTCGTCATCATCCTCATCCTCATCCTCCTCCTCCTCCTCATCCTATCCTCGTCATCATCCTCATCCTCATCCTCCTCCTCCTCCTCATCCTATCCTCGTCATCATCCTCATCCTCATCCTCCTCCTCCTCCTCATCCTATCCTCGTCATCATCCTCATCCTCATCCTCCTCCTCCTCCTCATCCTATCCTCGTCATCATCCTCATCCTCATCCTCCTCCTCCTCCTCATCCTATCCTCGTCATCATCCTCATCCTCATCCTCCTCCTCCTCCTCATCCTATCCTCGTCATCATCCTCATCCTCATCCTCCTCCTCCTCCTCATCCTATCCTCGTCATCATCCTCATCCTCATCCTCCTCCTCCTCCTCATCCTATCCTCGTCATCATCCTCATCCTCATCCTCCTCCTCCTCCTCATCCTATCCTCGTCATCATCCTCATCCTCATCCTCCTCCTCCTCCTCATCCTATCCTCGTCATCATCCTCATCCTCATCCTCATCCTCATCCTCATCCTCATCCTTATCCTAATCCTAATCCTTATTCTAATCCTAATCCTAATCCTAATCCTTATTCTAATCCTAATCCTGATCCTCATCCTTATCCTAATCCTAATCCTAATCCTAATCCTAATCCTAATCCTAATCCT
>NW_017728884.1:8314-8827 GCF_001865875.1 Lupinus angustifolius
ATCCTCATCCTCATCCTCATCCTCAACCTCATCCTCATCCTCATCCTCATCCTCATGCTCATCCTCATCCTCATCCTCATCCTCATCCTCATCCTCATCCTCATCCTCATCCTCATCCTCATCCTCATCCTCGTCCTCATCCTCGTCCTCATCTTTATCCTCATCCTCAACCACATCCTCATCCTCATCATCGTCCTCATCTTCGTCCTCATCCTCATTCTCATCCTCATCCACATCCTCATCCTCATCCTCATCCTCCTCCTCATCCTCATCCTCATCCTTATCCTAATCCAAATCCTAATCTTATGCCGAATCCTATTCCTAATCCAAATCCTAATCTTATGCTGAATCCTAATCCTAATCCTAATCCTAATCCTCATTCTCATCCAAACCCTAACCCTGATCCTCATCCTCGTCCTCAACCTCATCCTCAACCTCATCCTCATCCTCATCCTCATCCTCATCCTCATCCTCATCCTCATCCTCATCCTCATCCTCATCCTCATCCTCGTC
>NW_017728884.1:8927-9966 GCF_001865875.1 Lupinus angustifolius
TTCTAATCCTAATCCTAATCCTAATCCTAATCCTAATCCTTATCCTAATCCTAATCCTAATCTGAATCCAAATCCTCGTATTCATCCTCAAACTTGTCTTCGTTCTTATCCTCATCCTCAGCCTCATTGGTCCTAACCTTAATCCTAATCCCCATCCTAATCCTAATCCTAATACTCATCCTCATCCTAATCCTCATCCACATGCTCATCCTCATCCTCATCCTCATCCTCATCCTCATCCTCATCCTCATCCTCATCCTCATCCTCATCTTCATCTTCATCCTCGTCATCATCCTCATCCTCCTCCTTGTCCTCATCCTCCTCCTCATTTTCATCCTCATCCTCATCCTCATCTTCATCCTCATACTCATCATCATCCTCATCCTCTTGCTCGTCCTCATCCTAATCCTTATACTAACCCTAATCCTAATCCTAATCTCAATCCTAATCCAAATCCTAAACCTAATCCTAATCCTAATCCTAATCCTAATACTAATCCTAATCCTAATCATAACCCTAATCCTAATCCAAAGCCTAATCCAAATCCAAATCCTAATCCTAATACTATTCCGAATCCTAGCTCTAATCTGAAGCCTAGCCCTCATCCTAATCCTAATCCTAAGCCTCATCCTCACGCTCATCCTCATCCTCACTCTCGTCCTCATCCTCATCCTAATCCTAATCCTAATCCTCATCCTCATCCTGAACCTCGTCCTCATCCACATCTTCATCCTCAACCTCATCCTCATCCTCATCGTCATCCTCGTCCTCATCCTCATCCTCGTCCTCATCCTCATCCTCGTCCTCATCCTCATGCTCGTCCTCATCCTTATCCTCTTCCTCATCCTCAACCTCATCCTCGTCGTCATCCTCATTCTCATCCTCATCCTCATCCTCATCCTATGCCTCATCCTCACGCTCATCCTCATCCTTATCCTCGTCCTCATCGTAATCCTAATCCTAATGCTCGTCCTCATGCTCATCCTCATCCTCATCCTCATCCTCGTCCTCATACTCATCATCATCCCCATCCACATCC
>NW_017728884.1:10066-10671 GCF_001865875.1 Lupinus angustifolius
CTCATCCTCATCCTCATCCTCATCTTCATCCTCATCCTAATCCTCATTCTCATCCTCATCCTCATCCTCATCCCAATCCTGAAACTAATCCTCATCCTCATCCTCATCCCCATCCTCATCCTCATCCTCATCCTCACCCTCATCCTCATCCTCATCCTCATCCTCAGCGTCATCCTCATGCTCATCCTCATCCTCATCCTAAACCTCATCCTCATACTCATCCTAATCTTAATCCTAATCCTCATCCTCATCCTCATCCTAAACCTCATCCTCATCCTCATACTCATCCTAATCCTAATCCTAATCCTAATCCTCATCCTCATCCTCATCCTCGTCCTCCTCATGAACCTATTCCTCGTCCTCATCCTCATCCTCATCCTCATCTTCGTCCTCATCCTCGTCCTCATCCTCATCCCCATCGTCATCCTCATCCTCATCCTTCTCCTCCTACTCCTCCTCCTCCTCCTCCTTCTCAAGCTCATCCTTATCCTCATCCTCATCCTCATTCTCATGCTCATCCTCATCCTCATCCTCTTCCTCCTCCTCATTCTCATCTTCATCCTCATCCTCATCCTAAACGCATCCTCATATTCATCCTCATCCTC
>NW_017728884.1:11507-12123 GCF_001865875.1 Lupinus angustifolius
TAATCCTCATGCTCATGCTCATCCTCATCCTCATCCTCATCCTCATCCTCATCCTATTCCTCATCCTCATCCTATTCCTCATCCTCATCCTATTCCTCATCCTCATCCTCATCCTCATCCACATCTGCATCCTCATCCTCATCCTCATCCTCTTCCCCGTCCTCATCCTCATCCTCATCCTCTACCTCATCCTCAACCTCATCCTCAACCTCATACTCATCCTCAAACTCAACCTCATACTCATCCTCATAGTCATCCTAATCTTAACCCTAATCCTCATTCTAATCCTAATCCTAACCCTAATCCTAATCCTCATGCTCATGCTCATCCTCATCCTCATCCTCATCCTTATCCTCATCCTCATCCTCTTCCTCATCGTCATCCTAATCCTCATTCTCATCCTCATCCTTATCCTCATCCTCCTCATAATCCAAACCCTAATCCTAATCCTAACCCTCATCCTCATCTTAAACCTCATCCTTATCCTAATCCTCATTCTCATTCTCATCCTCATCCTGATCCTTAAACTAATCCTCATCCTCATCCTTAAACTACTCCTCATCCTCATCCCCATCCTCGTGCTCATCCTAATCCTCATTCTCATTCTCATCCTCAT
>NW_017728884.1:12223-14059 GCF_001865875.1 Lupinus angustifolius
TCGTCACCCTCATCATCATCCTCATCCAAATCATAATGTTAAACCTAATCCTAATCCTATTCGTATTCGTCATCCTTATCCTCATCCTAATCCTATTCCTGATCCTCATCCTAATCCTCATTCTAAACCTCATTCTCATCCTTATCGTCATCCAAATCATAATCTTAACCCTAATTCTAATCCTAATCCTATTCCTAATTGTCATCCATATCCTCATCCTAATCCTATTCCACATCTTCATATTCGTCCTCATCCTCTTCCTCATCCTCATCCTCATCCCCATCCTCATCCTCTTCCTCATCCTAATCCTCATCCTCTTCGTCATCCTCATACTCATCCTCTTCCTCAACCTCATCATCATCCTCATCCTCATCCTAATCGTCATCCTCCTCGTCCTCCTCATCCTCTTCGTCATCCTCATCCTCATCCTCATCCTCATCCTCATCCTCATCCTCATCTTCATCCCCATCCTAATCCTAATCCAAATCCTATCCCTAATCTTAATTCTAATCCTAATCCTATTCCTAAACCTAATCCTAATCTAAACCCTAATCCTAATCCTCATTGTCATCCTCATCCTCATCCTCATCCTTCATCCTTATCCTCATCCACATCCTACTACTAACCCTAGTCCTAATCCTTATCCTAATCCTAATCCTAATCCTAATCCTAATCCTAATCCTAATCCTAATCCTAATCCTCATCCTCATCCTCATCCTCATCCTCATCTTCATCCTCATCCTCATCCTCATCCTCATCCTCACCCTCATCGTCATCCTTAATCTCATCCTAATCATAATCATATCCCTAATCCTAATCCTAATCCTAATCCTAATCCCAATCCTAATTTTAATCCTAACCCTCATTCTCATCCTCAGGCTCATCCTCATTCTCATCCTCATGCTCATCCTTATCCTAATCCTCATTCTCATCCTCATCCTTATCCTCATCCTCATTCTTCATCCTCATCCTCATCCTCATCCACATCCTCATCCTCATCCTCATCCTCTTCCTCGTCCTCATCCTCATCCTAATCCTAATCCTAACCCAAATCCTAATCCTCGTCCTCATCCTAATCCTCACCCACATCCTCATCCTTGATCCTCATCCTCGTCCTTATCCTAATCCTACTCCTAATCCTAATCCTCATCATCACCCTCATCCTTATCCTAACCCTACCCCTAATCCTAATATTAATCATAATCCTAATCCACGTCCTAATGCACATCCACATCGTCATCCTCCTCCACATCCTCATGCTTATCCTCATCCTCATCCTCATCCTCACCCTCATCCTCATCCTCATCCTCATCCTCATCCTCATCCTCATCCTCATCCTCATCCTCATCCTCATCCCTAGTGTATTCCTAACCCTAAACTTATTTCTAATCCTAATCCTAATCCTAAATCTATTCCTAATCCAAACCCTAATCCTAATCCTAATCCTCATTCTCATCCTTATTCTCATCCTTCATCCTTATCCTTATCCTTATCCTTATCCTTATCCTCATCCTCTTCGTCATCCTCATCCTCATCCTCATCCTCATCCTCATCCTCATCCTCATCCTCATCCTCATCCCCATCCTAATCCTAATCCAAATCCTATCCCTAATCTTAATTCTAATCCTAATCCTATTCCTAAACCTAATCCTAATCTAAACCGTAATCCGAATCCTCATTGTCATCCTCATCCTCATCCTTCATCCTTATCCTCATCCACATCCTACTACTAACCCTAGTCCTAATCCTTATCCTAATCCTAATCCTAATCCTAATCCTAATCCTAATCCTAATCCTAATCCTAATCCTAATCCTAATCCTAATCCTAATCCTAAT
>NW_017728884.1:14159-14533 GCF_001865875.1 Lupinus angustifolius
TCCTCATCCTCATCCTCATCCTCATCCTCATCCTCATCCTCATCCTCATCCTCATCCTCACCCTCATCCTCATCCTCAATCTCATCCTAATCATAATCATACCCCTAATCGTAATCCTAATCCGAATCCTAATCCCAATCCTAATTTTAATCCTAACCCTCATCCTCATCCTCAGGCTCATCCTCATTCTCATCCTCATGCTCATCCTCATCCTAATCCTCATTCTCATCCTCATCCTTATCCTCATCCTCATTCTTCATCCTCATCCTCATCCTCATCCTCATCCGCATCCTCATCCTCATCCAGATCCTAATTGTCAACCTAATCCACATCCTCATCCTCATCCTCATCCTCTTCCTCGTCCTCATCCTCAT
>NW_017728884.1:14633-15170 GCF_001865875.1 Lupinus angustifolius
CCTCATCCTCATCCTAATCCTCATCCTAATCATAATCTTAATCCTCATCCTCATCCTCATCATAATCCTCATCCTCATCCGCATCCTCATCCTCATCCTCATCCTCATCCTCATCCTCATCCTAATCCTCATCCTCATCCTAATCCTCAAACTCATCCACATCCTCATCCTCATCCTCATCCTAATCCTCAAACTCATCCACATCCTCATCCTCATCCTCATCCTAATCCTCATCCTCATTCTCATCCTCATTCCCATCCTCATCCTCATCCTCAACCCCATCCTCATCATCATCCTCATCTTCATCCTCATCCTAATCCTCATACTCTTCCACATCCTCATCCTCATCCTCATACTAACCCTCATCCTCATCGTCATGCTCATCCTCATCCTCATCTTTATCCTCCATCCTCATCCTTATCCTAAACTTCATCCTCAGCCTTCACCCTCATCCTTATGGTCATCCTCATCCTCATCCTCATAGGCATCCTCATCCTCATCCCCATCCCCATCCCCGTCCCCATCCCCATCCCCATC
>NW_017728884.1:15270-15555 GCF_001865875.1 Lupinus angustifolius
CCCCATCCTAATCCTAATCCTAATCCTAACCCTAATCCTAATCCTAATCCTAATCCTATGCCTAATCCTATTCCTATTCCTCATCTTTATCCTCATCCTCATCCTCATCCTCATCCTCATCCTCATGCTAATCCTAATCCTAATCCTAATCCTTACCCTAATCCTTATACAAATCCTATTGATAATCCTAATCTTCATCCTAATCTAAATCCACTTCCTTATCCACATCCACATCCTCATCCTTATCCTCATCCTAATCCTAATCCTAATCCTAATCCTAATCCT
>NW_017728884.1:15655-16075 GCF_001865875.1 Lupinus angustifolius
ATCCCCATCCCCATCCCCATCCCCATCCTAATCCCCATCCCCATCCTAATCCTAACCCTAATCCTAATCCTAATCCTAATCCTATGCCTAATCCTATTCCTATTCCTCATCTTTATCCTCATCCTCATCCTCATCCTCATCCTCATCCTCAAGCTAATCTTAATCCTAATCCTAATCCTTACCCTAATCCTTATACAAATCCTAATGATAATCCTAATCTTCATCCTAATCTAAATCCACTTCCTTATCCACATCCACATCCTCATCCTTATCCTCATCCTAATCCTAATCCTAATCCTAATCCTAATCCTAATCCTCGTCCTTATCCTCATCATCATCCTCATCCTCATCCTAATCCTCAAACTCATCCTCATCGTCATCCTCATCCTCATCCTCATCCTCATCCGCATCCTCATCCTC
>NW_017728884.1:16175-17818 GCF_001865875.1 Lupinus angustifolius
ATCATCATCCTCATCCTCATCCTCATCCTCATCCTCATCCTCTTCCTCAACCTCATCCTCATCCGCATCAACATCCTCATCCTCTTCCGCATCCCCATCCTCATCCTCTTCCTCAAAGCCATCCCCATACTCATCTTCATCCTCATCCTCATCCACATCCTCGTCCTAATCCTCATACCCATCCTCATATGCATCCTCATCCTCATCCTCATCCTCATCCCCATCCTCATGCTCATCCTCATCCTCATCCTCTTCCTCAAAGCCATCCCCATACTCATCTTCATCCTCATCCTCATCCTCTTCCTCAAAGCCATCCCCATACTCATCTTCATCCTCATCCTCATCCTCTTCCTCAAAGCCATCCCCATACTCATCTTCATCCTCATCCTCATCCTCCTCCTTATCCTCATCCTTACTCTTAAACTCATTCTCATCCTGATCCTCAACTTCATTCTCATCCCCATCCTAACCCTAATTTGAATCTTAACCCTATACCTAATCCTAACCCTATCTTCATCTTCATCCTTATCCTAATCCTCATTCTCATCCTTATCCTCATCCTCGTACATATCCCGATCGTAATCCTCATCCTCATCCTCATCCTCATCCTTGTCCTAATCCTGATCCTAACCCTAATCCTAATCCTAACCCTCATCCACATCCTCATCCTCATCCTCGTCCTCATCCTCGTCCTCATCCTCGTCCTCATCCTCATCCTCATCCTAATCCACATCCTCATCCTCATCTTCATCCTCGTCGTCATCCTCATCCCCATCCTCATCAACCCTAATCCTAACCCAAATCGTAGTCCTCATCTTTCTTCATAATGCAAACCCTAATCCTAATCCTTATCATCATCCTCATCCCTATCCTCATCCTCATCCTCATCGTCATCCTCATCCTCATCCTCATCCTCATCCTAACCCTCATCCTCATCCGCATCCTCATCCTCATCCTCATCCTCATCCTCATCCTCATCCTCATCCCCATCCTATCCTCATCCTCATCCTTCCTCATCCTCATCCTCACCCACATCCTAATCCTCAGCCTCAGCCTCATCATCATCTTCATCCTCACCCTCATCCTCATCCTCAATGTCATCCTAATCATAATCCTAACCCTAATCCTAACCCAGATCGTAATCCTAATCGTAATCCTAATCCTAATCCTAACCCTAACCCTCATCCTTATCCTCATTCTCATCCTCATTCTCATCCCCATCCTTATCCTCATCCTAATCCTCATCCTCATCCACATCTTTATCCTTCATCCACATCCTTATGCTTATCCTCATCCTCATCCTCATCCTAATCCTAACCCTAATCCTAGTCCTAATCCTAATGCCAATCCTAATGCTAAAGCTAATCCTAATCCTAATCCTCGTCCTCATCCAAATCCTTCATCCTTAACCTCGTCCTCATCGTCATCCTCATCCTCATCCTAACCTTAACCCCAATTCTAATCCTCATCATCATCCTCATCTTCATCCTCATCCTCATACTCATCCTCATCCTCATCCTCATCCTCATCCTCATCCTCATCCTCATCCCCATCCTAATCCTAATCCTAATACTATTCCTAATACGATTCCTCATCCTCATCCTCATCCTCATCCGCAACCTCATCCTCATCCTCATCCTCAT
>NW_017728884.1:17918-20330 GCF_001865875.1 Lupinus angustifolius
GCAACCTCATCCTCATCCTCATCCTCATCCTCATCCTCATCCTCATCCTCATCCTCATCCTCATCCTACTCCTCCTCCTCCTCCTCCTCCTCCTCCTAATCCTCATACTCATCCTCTTCCTAATATTAACCCTAATCTTAATCCTTATCCTAATCGTAATCCTAACATTAATCCTAATCCTAATACTCATACTCATCCTCGTCCTCAACCTCATCCTCATCCTCATCCTCATCCTCATCCTCATCCTCAAACTACTCCTCCTCCTCCTCCTCCTCCTCCTCCTAATCCTCATACTCATCCTCTTCCTAATATTAACCCTAATCTTAATCCTTATCCTAATCGTAATCCTAACATTAATCCTAATCCTAATACTCATAATCCTAATCCTCAAACCTCTCATGCTCATGCTCATCCTCATCCTCATCCTCATCCTCAAACTAATCTTCATCCTCATCTTCATACTCATACTCATCCTCATCCTCATTCTCTTGCTCATCCACATCCTCATCTTCATCATAATCCTCATCCTCACCCTCGTCCTCGGGCTCATCTTTATCCTCATCCACATTCTCAACCTCATCCTCATCCTAATCATAACCCTCATGCACATCCTCATCCTCATCCTCATTCTCAACCTCAACCTCATCCTAATCCTCAACCTCATCCTCAACCTAATCTGAACCCTAATCCTCATCCTAATCCAAATCCTAATCCTAACCCTAAACCTAATCCAAATCCAAATCCAAACCCTAATTTTAATCCAAACCCTGATCCTCATCCTCATCCTCTTCCTCATCCTTCATCCTTATCTTTATTCTCATCCTTATCCTAATCCTAATCCTCATCCTCATCCCCATCCTCCTCATCTTATCCTCATCCTCTTCTTCATTCTCGTCATCAACCTCATCCTAATCCTCATCCTCATCCTCATCCTCATCCTCATCCTCATCCTCATCCTCATCCTCATCGTCCTCCTCCTCCTTCTAATCCTCTTCCTCTTCCTCATCCGCATCCTCATCCTCATCCTCATCCTCGTCCTCATCCGCATCCTTATCCTCATCCTCACTCTCATCCTCATTCTCGTCCTGATCTGTATCCTCGTACTCCTCCTAATCCAGACACTAATTCTAATCCTAACCCTCATCCTCATCCTGATCCTATTCCTATTCCTTATCCTGATCCACATCCTAATCCCCATTCTCATTCTCATCCTCATCCTCACCCTCATCCTCATCCCAATCCTTAAACTAATCCTCATCCTCATCTTCATCCCCATCCTCATCCTTATCCTCATCCTCATCCTCACCATTATCCTCATCCTCATCCTCATCCTCAACGTCCTCCTCATGCTCATCATCATCCTCATCCTCATCCTCATACTCATCCTAATCTTAAACCTAATCCTCATCGTAATACTAATTCTAATCCTAACCCTAATCCTAATTCTAATCCTCATCCTAATCCTCATGCTCATCCTTATCCTCGTCCTCATTCTCATCCTCATCCTCATCCTCATCCTCATCCTCATCCTCATCCTCATCCTAATACTAACCCGAATCCTAATCCTTCTCATAATCCTAATCCTAATCGAAATCACATTCCTAATCCTAATCCTAATCCTAATCCTCTTCCTCTTCCTCATCCTCTTCCTCATCCTCGTCCTCCTCATCATCCTCATCCTCGTCCTCATCCTCCTCCTCATCGTCCTCCTCCTCATCCTCATCCTCATCCTCATCTTCATCCACATCCTCATCCGCATCCGCATCCTCATCCTCATCCTCACCCTCATCCTCATTCTCATCCTCATCCTTATTCTCATCCTTCTCCTAATCCAAAGCCTAATCCTAATCCTAACCTAGATCCTCATCCTCTACTGATCCACATCCTAATCCTCATTCTCATTCTCATCCTCATCCTCACCCCCATCGTCATCCTCATCCTTAAACTAATCCTCATCCTCATCCTCGTCCTCATCCTCAACCTCAACCTCATCCCCATGCTCATCCTCATCCTCATCCGCATCCACAACCTCATCCTCATGCTCATCCTCACCCTCTTTCTCATCCTAAACCTCATCCTCATCCTCAAAATCATCCTAATCCTAACACTAATCCTAATCCTAATCCACTTCCTAATCCTCATCCTCTTACTCATCCTTATCCTCGTCCTCATCCTCATTCTCATCCTCATCCTCATTCTCATCCTAATACTAATCCTTATCATAATCCTATTCCTAATCCTAATCCTATTCCTAATCCTAATTCTAATCCTCATCCTCATCCTCGTCCTCCTCCTCATCCTATTCCTCATCCTCACCCTCATCGTCATCCTCATCCTTATCCTCATCCTCCTCCTCATCCTCATCTTATCCTCATCCTAATCCTCATCCTCATCCTCATCCTCATCCTCGTC
>NW_017728884.1:20430-21433 GCF_001865875.1 Lupinus angustifolius
TCCTCATCCTCATCCTCATCCTCATCCTCATCCTCATCCTCATCCTCATCCTCATCCTCATCCTCATCCTCCTCCTCATCCTCATCCTCATCCTCCTCCTCATCCTCATCCACCTCCTCATCCTCCTCCTCATCCTCATCCTCATCCTCCTCCTCATCTGCATCCTCATCCTCATCCTCGTCCTCAACCTCATCCCCATGCTCATCCTCATCCTCATCCTCATCCGCATGCACAACCTCATCCTCAGCCTCATCCTCATCCTCATCCTCATCCTCATCCTCATCCTAAACCTCATCCTCGTCCTCATACTCATCCTTATCTTAACCCCAATCCATATCCTAATCCTCATGCTCATCCTTATCCTCGTCCTCATCCTCTTTCTCATCCTCATCCTCATCCTCATCCTCAACCTAATACTAACCCTAATCCTAATCCTTATCATAATTCTAATCCTAATCATATTCCAAATCCTAATCCTAATCCTAATCCTAATCCTAATCCTAATCCTCTTCCTCATCCGCATCCTCATCCTCGTCCTCCTCATCATCCTCATCCTCGTCCTCATCCTCGTCCTTATCCTCCTCCTCCTCATCCTCATCCTCATCCACGTCCTCATCCTCATCCTCATCCTCATCCGTAGCCTCATCCTCATCCTCATCCTTATCCTCATCCTCACCCTCATCCTCATTCCCATCCTCATACTATTCCTATTCCTCATCTTGATCCACATCCTAATCCTCATTCTCATTCTCATCCTCATCCTCATCCTCATCCTTATACTAATACTCATCCTCATCCTCATCCTCATCCTCATGCTCATCCTCATCCTCATCCTCATCCTTCTCCTAATCCAAACCCTAATCCTAATCCTAACCTCCATCCTCATCCTCATAATATTCCTATTCCTCATCCTGATCCACATCCTAATCCTCATTCTCATCCTCATCCTCATCGTCATCCTCATCCTATCGTCTTCCTCATCCTCATTCTACTCCTCATCCTA
>NW_017728884.1:21533-23586 GCF_001865875.1 Lupinus angustifolius
TCATCCTCATCCTCATCCTCATCCTCATCCTCATCCTCATCCTCATCCTCATCCTCATCCTCATCCTCATCCTCATCCTCATCCTCACCCTCATCCTCATCCTCATCCTCATCCTTATCCTTATCCTCATCCTCCTCCTAATCCTAATCCTAACCCTCGTCCTCATCTTAAACCTCAGACTTATCCTCAAACTCATCCTAATCTTAACCCTAATCCTCATCCTAATCCTCATGCTCATGCTCATGCCTATCCGCATCCTCATCCTCATCCTCATCCTTATCCTCATCCTCATTCTCATTCTCATCCTCATCCTCATCCTCATCCTCATCGTCCTCCTCATCGTCTTCCTCATCCTCATCCTCATCCTCATCCTCCTCCTCATCCTCATCCTCCTCCTCATCCTGAAACACATCCTCATCCTCATGTTCATCGTCATCCTAATCGTCATCCCCATCCTCATCCTCATCGTCAGCCTCATCCTCATCCTCATCGTCATCCTCATCGTCATCCTCACCCTCATCCTCATCCTCGTCCTCATCCTTATCCTCATCCTCCTCCTAATCCAAACCAAAATCCTAATCCTAACCCCCATCCTCTTCTTAAACCTCATCCTCATCCTCATCCTCATTCTCATAATCATCCTCATCCTCATCTTCATTCTCATTCTCATCCTAATCCTCATCCCCATCCTCATCCTTAAACTAATCCTCATTCTCATCCCATCCTCACGCTCATCCTAATCCTCATTCTCATCCCATCCTCACGCTCATCCTAATCCTCATTCTCATCCTCATCCTCATCATCATCATCATCATCATTGTCACCCTCATCATCATCATCATTGTCACCCTCATCATCATCATCATTGTCACCCTCATCATCATCATCATTGTCACCCTCATCATCATCATCATTGTCACCCTCATCATCATCATCATTGTCACCCTCATCATCATCCTCATCCAAATCATAATGTTAAAACTATTCCTAATCGTAATCTTATTCCTAATCGTCATCCTTATCCTCATCCTCATCCTATTCCTTATCCTCATCCTCATCCTCATCATAATCCTCATCCTCATCCTCGTCCTCATCCTCATCCAATCCTCATCCTCCTCCTCATCCTCATCCTCCTCCCCATATCCTCAACCTCATCCTCACCCTGACCCTCATCCTCATCCTCATCCTCATCCTCGTCCTAATCCTCATCCTCATCCTCATCCTAATCCTAATCCTAATCCTCATCCTCATCCTAATCCTCATTCTCAACCTCATTCTCATCCATATCATCATCCAAATCATAATCATAACCCTAATCCTCATCCTAATCCTTTTCCTAATCATCATCCTTATCTTCATCATAATCCTATTCCTGATCCTCATCCTGATCCTCATCCTCATCCTCATCCTCATCCTCGTCCTAATCCTCATCCTCATCGTCAGCCTCATCCTCATCCTCATCCTCGTCCTAATCCTCATCCTCATCGTCAGCCTCATCCTCATCCTCATCCTCGTCCTAATCCTCATCCTCATCGTCAGCCTCATCCTCATCCTCATCCTCGTCCTAATCCTCATCCTCATCGTCAGCCTCATCCTCATCCTCATCCTCGTCCTAATCCTCATCCTCATCGTCAGCCTCATCCTCATCCTCATCCTCGTCCTAATCCTCATCCTCATCGTCAGCCTCATCCTCATCCTCATCCTCGTCCTAATCCTCATCCTCATCGTCAGCCTCATCCTCATCCTCATCCTCGTCCTAATCCTCATCCTCATCGTCAGCCTCATCCTCATCCTCATCCTCGTCCTAATCCTCATCCTCATCCTAATCCTCATTCTCAACCTCATTCTCATCCATATCATCATCCAAATCATAATCTTAACCCTAATCCTCATCCTAATCCTTTTCCTAATCATCATCCTTATCCTCATCATAATCCTATTCCTGATCCTCATCCTGATCCTCATCCCCATCCTCATCCTCATCCTCATCCTCATCCTCATCCTCATCCTCATCCTCATCCTCATCCTCATCCTCATCCTCATCCTCATCCTC
>NW_017728884.1:23686-25246 GCF_001865875.1 Lupinus angustifolius
TCCTAATCCTCATCCTCATCCTCATCATCATCCCCATCCCCATCCCCATCCCCATCCCCATCCTAATCCTAATCCTAACCCTAATCTTAATCCTAATCCTATTCCTAATTCTAATCCTATTCCTATTCCTCATACTTATCCTCATCCTCATCCTCATCCTTATCCTAATCCCAATCGTAATGCTAATCCTAATCCTAATCCTAATCCTAGTCCTAATCCTAATTCTAACCCTAATCCTAATACTAATCCTAATCATAATCCTAGTCCTAATCCTAATCCTAATCCTCTTCCTCATCGTCATGCTCATCCTCATCCTCGTATTGATCCTTCATCCTCATCCTTATCCTCATCCTCATCATCATCCTTCACCCTGATCCTGATCCTTATCCTTATCCTCAACCTCATCCTCATCATCATCCTCATCCTCATTCTCATTCTCATCCTAATCCTCATCCTCATCCTCATCCTTAAACTAATCCTCATTCTCATCCCATTCTCATGCTCATCCTAATCCTCATTCTCATCCTCATCCTCATCATCATCATCATCATCATTGTCACCCTCATCATCATCATCATCATCATCATCGTCACCCTCATCATCATCCTCATTCAAATCATAATGTTAAAACTATTCCTAATCCTAATCTTATTACTAATCGTCATCCTTATCCTCATCCTAATCTTATTCCTAATCCTCATCCTAATCCTAACCCTAATCCAAATCCTAATCCTCATGCTCATGCTCATACTCATGCTCATCCTCATCCTCATCCTCATCCTCACCCTCATCCTCATCCTTATCCTCATCCTCTTCCTAATCCAAACCCTAGTCCTAATCCTAACCCTCATCCTCATGCTCATCCTAACCCTCATTCTCATTCTCATCCTCATCCTCATCCTCATCATCATTGTCGCCTTCATCATCATCATCGTCGTCACCCTCATCCTCATCCCCATCCTCATCCTCATACTCATCTTCATCCTCATCCGCATCCTCATCCTCATCCTCATCCTCATCCTCATCCTCATCCTCATCCTCATCCTCATCCTCATCCTCAAACTCATCCACATCCTCATCCTCATCCTCATCCTCATCCTAATCGTCAAACTCATCCACACCTCATCCTCATTATCATCCTAATCCTCATCCTCATCGTCATGCTTATCCTCTTCTTAGTTTTCATCCTTCTTCCTCATCCTTATCCTAATCTTCATCCTAATCCTCATCCTCATCCTCATCCTTCACCCTCATCCTTTTGCTCATCCTCATCCTAATCCTGATCCTCATCCTCATCATCATCCCCATCCCCATCCCCATCCCGATTCCCATCCTAATCCTAATTCTAACCCTAATCCTAATCCTAATCCTAAACCTAATCCTATTCCTATTCCTAATCCAAACCTATTCCTATTCCTCATATTTATCCTCATCCTCATCCTCATCCTTATCCTAATCCTAATCGTAATGCTAATCCTAATCCTAATCCTAATCCTAATCCTAATCCTAATCCTAATCCTAATTCTAACCCTAATCCTAATACTAATCCTAATCATAATC
>NW_017728884.1:25346-25678 GCF_001865875.1 Lupinus angustifolius
TCCTAATCCTAATCCTAATCCTAATCCTAATCCTAATCCTAATCCTAATCCTAATCCTAACCCTAATCCTAATACTAATCCTAATCATAATCCTAATCATAATCCTAATCCTAATCATCTTCCTCATCGTCATGCTCATCCTCATCCTCATCCTCGTATTCATCCTTCATCCTCATCCTTATCCTCATCCTCATCCTCATCCTTCACCCTCATTCTTATGCTCATCCTCATCCTCATCCCCATCCTAATCCTAATCCTAACCCTAATCCTAATACTAATCCTAATCCTAATCCTAATCCTAATCCTAATCCTAATCCTAATCCTCTTCCTCA
>NW_017728884.1:25778-26036 GCF_001865875.1 Lupinus angustifolius
GACGAGAATGACGATGAGGATAGGATGAGGAGGAGGATAGGATGAGGATGAGGATGAGGATGAGGATGAGGACGTGGATAGGATGAGGACGAGGATGAGGATGATGATGAGGATAGGATGAGGACGAGGATGAGGAAGAGGATGATGATAGGATGAGGACGAGCATGAGGATGAGCATAGGAAGAGGAAAAGAATGTGAATGAGAATAGGATGAGGATTGGATGAGGACGAGAATGAGGATGAGGAAGAGGATAGGAT
>NW_017728884.1:26136-26522 GCF_001865875.1 Lupinus angustifolius
TCCTTATCCTATCATCATCCTCATCGTCATCCAATTCTCTTAATTATCCTCTTCCTCTTCCTCATCCACATCCTCCTCCTATCCTCATCGTCGTCCTAATCCTCATCCTCAACCTGATCCTCATCTTGATCCTCATCCTCATCCTCATCCTAATCCTCATCCTCATCCTCATCCTCATCCTAATCCTATTCCTAAGCCTAATCCTAATCCTAAACCTCATCCTCATCCTCATCCTAATCCCAATACTAACCCTAATCCTAATCCTAATCCTCATCCTCATCCCCATCCTCATCCTCATCCTCATTCTCATCCGCATTTCAATCCTCATCCGCATCCTCATCCCCATCCTCATCCTCATCCTCATCCTCACCCTCATCCTCATCCTC
>NW_017728884.1:26622-27060 GCF_001865875.1 Lupinus angustifolius
TCCTCATCCTCATCCTCATCCTCATCCTCATCCTCATCCTCATCCTCATCCTCATCCTCATCCTCATCCTCATCCCCATCCTCATACTCATCATGATCCTCAAACTCATCCTTATCCTCATCCTCATGCTCATCCTGATCCTCATCCTCATCCTAATCCTCATCCTCCACCTCATCCTAATCCCCCTCCTCATCCTCATCCTCATCCTCATGCTCATCCTCATCCTCATCCTCCTCCTCATTCTCAACCTCATCCTCATCCACATTTGCATCCTCATCCGCATCCTCATCCTCATCCTCTTCCTCATCCCTATCCTCATCCACATCCACATCCTCATCCCCATCCTCATCTTCATCCTCATCCTCATCCTCATCCTCATCCTCATCCTCATCCTCATCCTCATCCTCATCCTCATCCTCATCCTCATCCTCATCCTCA
>NW_017728884.1:29278-29710 GCF_001865875.1 Lupinus angustifolius
CCACATTCAAATCCTCATCCTCATCCTCATCCTCATCCTCATCATCATCATATCCTCATCCTCATCCTCATCCTCATACTCATCTTCATCGTCATCGTCATCCTGATCTTGTTTCTGATCCTCATCCTCATCGTCATCCTCATCCTAATCCTCATCCTCATCCTCATCCTCATCCTCATCCTCATCCTCATCCGCATCCTCAGCCTCATCCTCATCCTCATCATCAACCTAATCCTTATTCTAATTCTGATGCTAATCCTAATCCAAATCCGAATCCTAATCCTCATGCTCATCCTCATCCTAATCCTCGTCGTCAACCTCTTCCTCATCCTCATCCTCATCCACATCCACGTCCACATCCTAATCCTCATCCACATCCTCTTCCTCATCCTCATCCTTATCCTCATCCTCATCCTATCCTCATCCTCGTCC
>NW_017728884.1:29810-31154 GCF_001865875.1 Lupinus angustifolius
TCCTCATACTCATACTCATCCTCATCCTCATACTCATACTCATCCTCATCCTCATACTCATACTCATCCTCATCCTCATACTCATACTCATCCTCATCCTCATACTCATACTCATCCTCATCCTCATACTCATACTCATCCTCATCCTCATACTCATACTCATCCTCATCCTCATACTCATACTCATCCTCATCCTCATCCTCATCCTCTTGCTCGTCCGCATCCTAATCCTAATCCTAACTCTAATCCTAATCCTTATCCTCATCGTCATCATCGTCCTCATCGTCATCCTCATCCACATCCTCATCCTCATCCTCATCCTCATCCTCATCGGCATCCTCTCATCCTCATCCTCATCCTCATCCTCACCCCCATCCTCATCCTCATCCTCATCGTCACACTCATCGTCATCTTCAACTTCATCCTCATCCTCATCCTCATCCTGATCTTCATCCTCATACTCATGGTCATCCTCGTCGTCATCCTCACCCTCATCCTCATTTTCATCCTCATCCTCATCCTCATCCTCATCTTCATCCTCATCCTCATCCTCATCCTCATCTTCATCCTCATCCTCATCCTCATCCTCATCTTCATCCTCATCCTCATCCTCATCCTCATCTTCATCCTCATCCTCATCCTCATCCTCATCTTCATCCTCATCCTCATCCTCATCCTCATCTTCATCCTCATCCTCATCCTCATCCTCATCTTCATCCTCATCCTCATCCTCATCCTCATCTTCATCCTCATCCTCATCCTCATCCTCATCTTCATCCTCATCCTCATCCTCATCCTCATCTTCATCCTCATCCTCATCCTCATCCTCATCCTCATCCTCATCCTCATCCCCATCCTCATCCTCGTCCTCATCCTCATCCTCATCCTCATCTTCATCCTCACCTTAATCTTGAACCTCATCCTCATCCTCATCCTCGTCGTCGTCCTCATCCTCACCTTAATCTTGAACCTCATCGTTAGCCTCATCCTCATCCTGATCCTAATCCTTATCTTTATCCTCATCCTCATACTCATCATCATCGTCATCCTCATCCTCATCCTCATCTTCATCCTCATCCCCAGCCTCATCCTCACCCTCATACTCATCCTCATCCTCATCCTCATCCCCATCCTCATCCTCGTCCTCATCCTCATATTCATACTGATCCTAATCCTCATCTTTATCCTCATCCTGATCCTAATTCTCATCTTTATCCTCATCCTCATCCTCATCCCCATCCTCATCCTCTCCCTCATCCTCATACTCATCTTCATCCTCGTTAAAATCCTCATCCTCACCCTCATCCTAATCCTCCTTCTCCTCCTCCTCCTCCTCATCCTCAT
>NW_017728884.1:31254-31676 GCF_001865875.1 Lupinus angustifolius
CATCCTCATCCCATCCTCATCCTCATCCTCATCCTCATCCTATCCTCATCCTATCCTCATCCTCATCCTCATCCTCATCCTATTCTAATCCTCATCCTCATCCTCATACTATCCCCATCCTCATCCGCATCCTCGTCCTCATCCTTATCCTATCCTCTACCTCATCCTCATCCTTATCCTCGTCCTCATCCTCATCTTATCCTCATTCCTCATCCTCGTTCTCATCATCATCCTCATCCTCATGCTCATCCTCGTCCTCTCCTCATCCTCATCCTCCTCCTATCCTCATCCTCTTCCTCTTCCTCTTCCTCGTCCTATCCTCCTCCGCATGCTCATCCTCATCCTCATCCTATCCTCTACCTCATCCTCATCCTATCCTCATCCTCATCCTCATCCTCATCCTCATCCTCATCCTCATCCTA
>NW_017728884.1:31776-38739 GCF_001865875.1 Lupinus angustifolius
TTATGTATGTAATACACTTATTTATATGGTGGAGAGTGATTGTTATAATTAACAAAAAAAATCACTAGAAGATTCGCACTTAATCACTCCACTAGGGGGTGAATGTTTCCGCTAAGATCAATAATAATAATAAAAATAATAATAATAATAATAATAATAATAATAATGTAATATTTATATATCACTAGTATAAAGATTTATATACAGTCAGTATATTATCTATTTATAATATTATTTATAAAAATCAATGATGATTAAAAATGAATAATGAGTACAGTAATATTATATAAAACTCATATCATTGGAACATATATTTTTTTGTCTAACAATGAACTTAATGACTTTTCACTAACAATAATTAATATTCACTAGCACATTACTCAACAGTTTTTAACTGGTGCTCTAGATATTGACTAGTACACTATAGCCCACAATTTTACATACGAGGATCCTCTCCAATAATGAATGAGATTACAACACATGGCAAAAAATCTCTATATCACATTCAATTGTTGAATTCCCCAAGGTAAGTATGATTCTTAAGCGTGTAGATGCATGCATTCATGTTATTTATGTCCAGAATTAGGTTGTCAAAATTACATATTCTGGTGTTCCTACAGTATCAATATGTTTGTTAGATAGAAAGGCGTGCATTTGATGAGATACATGATGGAGTGTGTGATGGTATATAATATATATATGACAAAATGAAGCACTTGGTAGCATGGTTGTTAATATCACGATCCTTAAGAGCTAGTCCGTGCCCGATCTCAGCCTGTGCTCAACCTTTGTAGAATCGGTGAAATCGTCGTGTTGGAGCTTAGGATCGTTGAAATCGACGAGTCTTCTGCTTCCTTTCTCCTCTATTTTCTCATCTTCTCTACCGATCGAGTTTTCCTTTCTCTCTCTCTTTGTTCTCTCTCTCTATCTCCATTTTTCTGCATTTGCTTCGTTTTGTTTACTTTATATGCTTTTTGTTATGTTAAAATGAACGAGACTGCTACTATTAGGGTTTGATCAATTTATTTAGGATAGTGGATTGGGTAGGGCCCATTTATATTTGTTTGTAAGGAGATCTTTTTTTGTACAATAAGGATATCTCTTTTTTGTATAATAAAGAGAATTGTATCTAATAAAGTTGTTTTTTTGGTACAATAAGGAGGCTTGCTTTTTTGGTACAATAAGAATTCCTATAAATTTTTGGTACAATAACGAGACTTGTTTGTTTGGTACATTAAGGTGATATGTTTGTTTATAAGTATCTCATTCTTTTTTATTTCTTTTATAAGTATATTCTTTTAATATAAAAGTATCTAATCTCTAAACTATTTAATGAACCATATTAACTATAGTGAAACATATAATTATCTAGAAGAAAAATAATATTGAATAAATTCTCTATGCTGATACTATTTATTTATTTAGAATATTATATACGTGTGTGTAAATCTATGTGTATATATTGATAAGTATGATCTTATGACTCGTGTTACGATCATATGTTTACGATCTTTGATTCTCCTTCCAATCCTATGTAGAATCTTGATTTTAACTATGGTAGAACTTTGTGAGTCGGGCAGAGTGTTGTTTAAATGCTTATGGTTATTTCCCTCCTATTTTCTTATTACACATCTGGCACGAAGGACAAGTTTAGGTATCGTTATCCTGGCGGAAAGTCTTACTTGGATGTTATTCAATGGTTAATAATTGTCCTTTTGACATTATTTATCTCTTGGCTTCAACTAATTCGATATAAATAACTTCAATTTGATCAATAATGCAGGCTAGAACCTGTAATTCTTGAGCTTGAGCGACAAGGACCACATGTTGTAGTGATATATCACTAGATTGCACACATGACATTAAAATAAATTTGTGCTTATAGAAGACTCTATGGTTGAATTTATTTTATAAGCTGATTGGTTGTTTTTAATCTTGAGGTTGTTCCATGCTTTTTTCTAATTGCATGCATGCAGTTTTGAGGTTATTATATGCTTATTTTGCTAACTGACCTTTGCATGAAATTCCACATATAGAGGTGATATGTGGATTCATATTTTGTTACAATGATAGAGCCATGCATGAATCTTGATAAAGTAAGAAAGAAAGAATGAGAAAATCATTCATTGAATGATTATTGAATTGATTGAAAATGAGTTGAAATGAGTTACAATAAAAGCTTTTTATAAAAGGAAGAAGGAAAACTAACTAATCTAACTAACCTCTATTACTCTTAGAAACTAATAACTTGGGCTAAAACTAACCCAACAATATATTTCAACAGCCCCCTCAAGCTAGAGAGTGAAAATTCTGAACTCTCAGCTTGAAATTGATTTGAAGCAATAACACGCTTAACCACCCATGACAGAAGCTATATCATCAAACGCTTAACCATCCATGACAGAAGTTATATCTTTTCTTAACCATCTTGGACAGAAGCTAAGCATCCAATGCTTAACCATCAATGACAGAAGTTATATCTAAGCTTAACCGCCAAGGACAGAAGCGAACAAACCATTGATGATGAAAGAGAGAAAAATGGATCAAAATCTCGATCCTAATATGCAACTTCAATGATATAAAAACACACTATATTGATGTGTGAGAGAAGAGTAAAGAATAGGGTATGAATGAAATGTAGGTAAGGAATCTTTCTTTTGAGTCCAAGATACAATATGTCTCTCCTTCTTAGATTCTTTAATCTTCATTGTACTGCTGAAGCCTAAATCAGAATACACTCTCTGAATATTTCATTGCAGACTTAGACAATTTTGCATCCAAACCATCAAAAATATTTCATGCTTCTAACACACCTTGCAATCTTGAACTGTATCTACCTTCAAATGGACTTGCAATGTCCAAATGAGGTGCATTCTCTCTATGGTGTTCTTGGGTTTAATTTTGGCCAGACCATGGGTGAAGTGCATCCAAGCATGTTATAAATCTGCAGGAATAGAATTATGTGTTTCTTGATGTTGTTCTTGGTTGCTTTGACAATATCAAGACCCAAGACAGATACACAAGATGGAGAAAGAAGATTATAAAATGGAAGAATCTTTAGTAATGCTTCACAAGGTGCTAGAAAAGATGCCAATGCCATGACATAATTACCCACTTTAGCAAATGAAGATGGCATTCTGGTCCACGAGAATAATCAACATCAACACATGCTTCTTTTAGAGCATTTAGAGCACAATCATTATCAACTTCATGGACACATTTTACTTTAACATCTTCAGTTTACATGAAGATCCCAAAGAGGAATGAAGAGAAAAACAACAAAAATAGAGAGATTGTAGTTCTTTTTTCCAGCAGCATCAAGACCAAGCATCATAAAGTGCCATACATGAGAATGATGATTCTTTGTTGAATCTTGGAAAGAAAGAAGTATAAGCGGAAGCTATCAAAAAATAATTATGTTCTGATATCATGTTAAAATGGTAAAGTCATGCATGAATCTTGATAGAGCAAGAAAGAAAGAATGAGAAAATCATTCATTGAATGATTATTGAATTGATTGAAAATGAGTTTCAATGAAAGCCTTTTATAAAAGTAAGAAAAAAAACTAACTAACCTAACTAGCCTCTATTACTCTTAGAAACTAATAACTTGGGCTAAAACTAACCCAACAATATATTTCAACATATTTAGCTGCATTACGTCACCTTTATCATGTATTTTATTATAGATGAGTGCGTATGAAACATGGATTTGATGCTTCATCCTGATTCAGTTGCTGACAATGTTTTTGTATAAAATATTGTCTTTTTCAATTAATCCTTTTTGTGTCTAGGTTTGTCTAGGATATGTTCATTTTTTTAGCATCATTTTCGTGTTCTTCACATGGGGATTTTAGTTGTGTTTCTTTGATAGACATGCAGTATTTGTTAATATAGATGAGTGCATATGAAAAAGGAGTTGATGCTTAGTTCTGATTCAATTGCTAGCGAGGTTTTTTTATAAAACATTAGTAGTCGTTTTTCTATTTCTTCCTTTCATCTCTAGATTTGTTTAGGATAGGGTCACTCTTTTAGCATCGTTTTGGTGTTCTGCACATGGGTTTTCGAGAGGATGTGTTATCCTCTTCTTGTGTAACTCTCTTCTCTACTTATATTTCTTTAGTTTCAAACAAATAAACTAACTAAACTTAAATTGTCTAATGCTTATTGTTAGGTTTATTTAAGTATGAAATCTCACAGTGAATATGAGAGTATGAGTGAAAGAATTTATAAGTGGAAAACATTCATGAAAATATTGCCTTTAAGGTTTGGTTCAAGACATGATATATCACTTGTGCCTCTTCGCTCTTCACATACCCCGAACAATGAAACTCTCCAGTAATTTGACGCTCCCTGGTCGACAATCGACTCTAATAATATCAAATGTAACAAAATTTCATTACATTGCCATACTTTCAAAATGTGTTGTTAATAAGTTTTAACGAGGTTCATCATGTATAAGAACAAACATACAAACCTACCTAAGAGTATTTGATGCTATACATTGGTCTTAAACTTAGATGAAAAGTAAAGGTTTTGTTAGATAGTCCATAATCATTGTAAAACTTTGTCGAATGTCTATGATGAGAGAGTGAGACATTGGACACCTCTCTAGTACTGAATCAAGATTATGATATGTGGTATCCAAGACAACTTAAGGATACAAATATTCTTAATTAAATAAATTAAAAAACTTATAAAAATATTTCCTCCACATATTCTAATACTGGAGAGTGTATTATTGGAGAGGAGATCACCTTGGTGCAATAGTAGATTCCTTGTCTTCTATCTTAGATGTCATAAATTGAGATTCTAAAAACATCTTATTCGTTTGAACTCCATTAAATAAAAATCTTGTGCACTAAACTACTGTTTTTTATCTAATGATATGGTGAATGATGAATATACGGAAGAAATGTAATTTGAGATGTGCCCTTTCTATTTGTTAAGAAAATGTGATATTCCCATAAATAGACTACATTATCTCAAATTGAAAGTGCGCATGTCAAGAGGAGCACTTTGGAAAGCTTACCCACTATGTGTTTTGATGAGGACAATTTGAGTTTCATAATATTTAGCTGCATTACGTCACCTTTATCATGTATTTTATTATAGATGAGTGCGTATGAAACATGGATTTGATGCTTCATCCTGATTCAGTTGCTGACAATGTTTTTGTATAAAATATTGTCTTTTTCAATTAATCCTTTTTGTGTCTAGGTTTGTCTAGGATATGTTCATTTTTTTAGCATCATTTTCGTGTTCTTCACATGGGGATTTTAGTTGTGTTTCTTTGATAGACATGCAGTATTTGTTAATATAGATGAGTGCATATGAAAAAGGAGTTGATGCTTAGTTCTGATTCAATTGCTAGCGAGGTTTTTTTATAAAACATTAGTAGTCGTTTTTCTATTTCTTCCTTTCATCTCTAGATTTGTTTAGGATAGGGTCACTCTTTTAGCATCGTTTTGGTGTTCTGCACATGGGTTTTCGAGAGGATGTGTTATCCTCTTCTTGTGTAACTCTCTTCTCTACTTATATTTCTTTAGTTTCAAACAAATAAACTAACTAAACTTAAATTGTCTAATGCTTATTGTTAGGTTTATTTAAGTATGAAATCTCACAGTGAATATGAGAGTATGAGTGAAAGAATTTATAAGTGGAAAACATTCATGAAAATATTGCCTTTAAGGTTTGGTTCAAGACATGATATATCACTTGTGCCTCTTCGCTCTTCACATACCCCGAACAATGAAACTCTCCAGTAATTTGACGCTCCCTGGTCGACAATCGACTCTAATAATATCAAATGTAACAAAATTTCATTACATTGCCATACTTTCAAAATGTGTTGTTAATAAGTTTTAACGAGGTTCATCATGTATAAGAACAAACATACAAACCTACCTAAGAGTATTTGATGCTATACATTGGTCTTAAACTTAGATGAAAAGTAAAGGTTTTGTTAGATAGTCCATAATCATTGTAAAACTTTGTCGAATGTCTATGATGAGAGAGTGAGACATTGGACACCTCTCTAGTACTGAATCAAGATTATGATATGTGGTATCCAAGACAACTTAAGGATACAAATATTCTTAATTAAATAAATTAAAAAACTTATAAAAATATTTCCTCCACATATTCTAATACTGGAGAGTGTATTATTGGAGAGGAGATCACCTTGGTGCAATAGTAGATTCCTTGTCTTCTATCTTAGATGTCATAAATTGAGATTCTAAAAACATCTTATTCGTTTGAACTCCATTAAATAAAAATCTTGTGCACTAAACTACTGTTTTTTATCTAATGATATGGTGAATGATGAATATACGGAAGAAATGTAATTTGAGATGTGCCCTTTCTATTTGTTAAGAAAATGTGATATTCCCATAAATAGACTACATTATCTCAAATTGAAAGTGCGCATGTCAAGAGGAGCACTTTGGAAAGCTTACCCACTATGTGTTTTGATGAGGACAATTTGAGTTTCATAAGAGCTTGAAGATCATCAACAAATCAACGTCCTTAAGCCTCAAGATTGGTATTAGACTTAGACTAGTAATTAGTTCAGGTTGAGTCTAAGGCTTAGGTAAACTTAATACATGTATCATATACATAATACATTAAATTATTTTATTTTGAGATATGACATTCATAATATGTTCATGCATCATATATATACATGTTATCTGTACATCCTAGGCATAAACTTAGTGTTGAACATGTATAAGTTAAGTGCATAACGTATTTGAGTATTGCAATTTAAAAATATACATAGAAATATGCAGTTAATCGATTAAGGTGAGTTTTAATCGATTAACGTAAGTTTTTGAAAAGCAGTTGGAACAGAAAACTTGGAAAACAGAATCAATTACAATTTTGTATCTCGTTAATCAATTAACCAAGGATTTAATCGATTAACTGGGCTGCATAATGGTTTCTTTATAAGCTGCGTTTTCAG